>NW_027278163.1:0-18049 GCF_030028105.1 Mobula birostris
GACCGGTGTCTCTCAGGGGAGATTTGTACACTGACCAGTGTCTCTCAGTACCTCTCGAGTGAGGTGGGGGGGGGGGATATCTGTACACTGGTGTCTCAGTCCCTCTCTCTCAGGGGGAGTTCTGTACACTGACCAGTGTCTATCAGTCCCTCTTCGGGGGAGATCTGTACACTGACCGGTGTCTATCAGTCCCTCTTCGGGGGAGATCTGTACACTGACCGGTGTCTCTCAGTCCTTGTCTCTTAGGGGAGAGATCTGTACACTGACTGGTGTCTCTCAGTCCCTCTCGGGGGTGTGGTGTGGGGAACAGATCTGTACACTGACCGGTGTCTCTCAGTCCCTCTCTCTCAGGGGAGATCTGTACACTGATCGGTGTCTCTCAGTCCCTCTCTCTCAGGGGAGATCTGTACACTGACCAGTATCCCTCAGTCCCTCTCTCTCAGGGGAGATTTGTACACTGACCAGTGTCTCTCAGTCCCTCTCTCTCAGGGGAGATCTGTACACTGACCAGTGACCTTCAGTCCCTCTCTCTCAGGGGAGATTTGTACAGGGACCAGTGTCTCTCAGCCCTTCTCTCTCGGGGAGAGATCTGTACACTGACTGGTGTCTCTCAGTCCCTCTCGGGGGGGGGCGGAGATCTGTACACTGACCTGTGTCTCTCTGTCCCTCTCTCTCAGGGGGAGATCTGTAGACTGACCGGTGTCTCTCAGTCCTTCTCTCTCAGGGGAGATCGGTACACTGACCAGTGTCTCTCAGTCCCTCTCGGTGGGTGGGCGGGGTGGAGATCTGTACACTGACCGGTGTCTCTCAGTCCCTCTCGGTGGGTGGGGGGGGGAGATCTGTACACTGACCGGTGTCTCTCAGTCCTTGTCTCTTAGGGGAGATCTGTACACTGACCAGTGTCTCTCAGTCCTACTTGGGGGGAGATCTGTATACTGACTGGTGTTTCTCAGTCCCTCTCTCTCAGGGGGAGTTCTGTACACTGACCAGTGTCTCTCAGTCCCTCTCGGGGGGTGGGGGGGAGCGGAGATCTGTATACTGACCGGTGTCTCTCAGTCCCTCTCGGTGGGTGGGGGGGGGAGATCTGTACACTGACCGGTGTCTCTAGGTCCTTGTCTCTTAGGGGAGATCTGTACACTGACCAGTGTCTCTCAGTCCCACTTGGGGGGAGATCTGTATACTGACTGGTGTTTCTCAGTCCCTCTCTCTCAGGGGGAGTTCTGTACACTGACCAGTGTCTCTCAGTCCTTCTCGGGGGGTGGGGGGGGGGAGATCTGTACACCTTCCGGTGTCTCTCACTCCTTGTCTCTTAGGGGAGATCTGTACACCTACCAGTGTCTCTCAGTCCCTCTTGGGGGGAGATCTGTATACAAACTGGTGTCTCTCAGTCCCTCTCTCTCAGGGGGAGATCTGTAGACTGACCTGTGTCTCTCTGTCCCTCTCTCTCAGGGGGAGATTTGTACACTGACCGGTGTCTCTCAGTCCCTCTTGGGGGGAGATCTGTACACTGACCAATTTCTCTCAGTCCCTCTCTCTCAGGGGGAGTTCTGTACACTGACTGGTGTCTCTCAGTCCCTCTCGGGGGTGTGGTGTGGGGAACAGATCTGTACACTGACCGGTGTCTCTCAGTCCCTCTCTCTCAGGGGAGATCTGTACACTGATCGGTGTCTCTCAGTCCCTCTCTCTCAGGGGAGATCTGTACACTCAACAGTGTCCCTCAGTCCCTCTCTCTCAGGGGAGATTTGTACACTGACCAGTGTCTCTCAGTCTCTCTCTCCCAGGGGAGATCTGTACACTGACCAGTGTCCCTCAGTCCCTCTCTCTCAGGGGAGATTTGTACAGTGACCAGTGTCTCTCAGCCCTTCTCTCTCGGGGAGAGATCTGTACACTGACTGGTGTCTCTCAGTCCCTCTCGGGGGGGGGGGGAGATCTGTACACTGACCTGTGTCTCTCTGTCCCTCTCTCTCAGGGGGAGATCTGTATATTGACTGGTGTTTCTCAGTCCCTCTCTCTCAGGGGGAGTTCTGTACACTGACCAGTGTCTCTCACTCCCTCTCGGGGGGTGGGGGGGGAGATCTGTACACTGACCGATGTCTCTCAGTCCCTCTCTCTCAGGGGGAGTTCTGTACACTGACCAGTGTCTCTCAGTCCCTCTCGGGGGGTGGGGGGGAGAGATCTGTACACTGACCAGTGTCTCTCAGTCCCTCTCGGGGGGTGGGGGGGGGGAGATCTGTACACTGACCAGTGTCTCTCAGTCCATCTCGAGGGGTGGGGGGGGGAGATCTGTACACTAACCGGTGTCTCTCAGTCCCTCTTGGGGGCAGATCTGTATACTGACCGGTGTCTCTCAGTCCCTCTCTCTCAGGGGAGATTTGCACACTGACCGGTGTCGCTCAGTCCCTCTCGGGAGTGCGGGGGTAGATCTGTACATTGACCAGTGTCCCTCAGTCCCTCTCTCTCAGGGGAGATCTCTACACTGACCGGTGTCTCTCAGTCCCTCTCTCTCAGGGGGAGATCTGTACACTGACTGGTGTCTCTCTGTCCTTCTCTCTCAGGGGAGATCTGTACACTGACCGGCGTCTCTCAGTCTCTCTCTCTCAGGGGGAGTTCTGTACACTGACCAGTGTCTCTCAGTCCCTCTCATGGGGGTGGGGGGGGTTGATCTGTACACTGACCGGTGTCTCTCAGTCCTTGTCTCTTAGGGGAGATCTGTACACCTACCAGCGTCTCTCAGTCCCTCTTGGGGGGAGATCTGTATACAGACTGGTGTCTCTCAGTCCCTCTCTCTCATGGGAGATATGTACACTGACCAGTGTCCGTCAGTTCCTCTCTCTCAGGGGAGATTTGTACACTGACCAGTGTCTCTCAGTCCCTCTCTCTCAGGGGAGATATGTACACTGACTAGTGTCTGTCTGTTCCTCTCTCTCAGGGGAGATTTGTACACTGACCAGTGTCTCTCAGTCCCTCTCTCTCAGCGGGAGATCTGTACACTGACCAGTGTCTCTCAGTCCCTCTCGGGGGTTGGAGGGGGGAGATATGTACACTGACCGGTGTCTCTCAGTCCCTCTCTCTCAGGGGGAGTTCTGTACACTGACCAGTGTCTCTCAGTCCCTCTCGGGGGGTGGGGGGGGGTGATCTGTACACTGACCGGTGTCTCTCAGTCCCTCTTGGGGGAGATCTGTACACTGACCTGTGTCTCTCTGTCCCTCTCTCTCAGGGAGAGATCTGTACACTGACCGGTGTCTCTCAGTCCCTCTCGGGGGGTGGGGTGGGTGATCTGTACACTGACCGGTGTCTCTTAGTCCTTGTCTCTTTGGGGAGATCTGTACACTCACCAGTGTCTCTCAGTCCCTCTTGGGGGGAGATCTGTACACTGACCAGTGTCTCTCAGTCCTTCTCTCTCAGGGAGAGATCTGTACACTGACCAGTGTCTCTCAGTCCCTCTCTCTCAGTAGAGATCTGTACACTGACCGGTGTCTCTCAGTTCCTCTCTCTCAGTGGAGATCTGTACACTGACCAGTGTCTCTCAGTCCCTCTTGGGGGGAGATCTGTATACTGACTGGTGTCTCTCAGTCCTTCTCTCTCAGGGGGAGATCTGTACACTGACCGATGTCTCTCAGTCCCTCTCTCTCAGGGGGAGTTCTGTACACTGACCAGTGTCTCTCAGTCCCTCTCGGGGGGGGGGGTGGGTGGAGATCTGTACACTGACCGGTGTCACTCAGTCCCTCTCTCTCAGGGGGAGATGTGTATTCTGACCGGTGTCTCTCTGTCCCTCTCTCTCAGGGGGAGTTCTGTACACTGACCAGTCTCCCTCAGTCCCTCTCTCTCAGGGGTGATTTGTACACTGACCGGTGTCTCTCAGTCTCTCTCTCTCAGGGGAGATCTGTACACTGACCAGTCTCCCTCAGTCCCTCTCTCTCAGGGGAGATCTGTACACAGACCAGTATCTCTCAGTCTCTCTCTCTCAGGGGGAGTTCTGTACACTGACCAGTGTCTCTCAGTCCCTCTCGGGGGGTGGGAGATCTGTACACTGACCGGTGTCTCTCAGTCCCTCTCTCTCAGTGGAGATATGTACACTGACCAGAGTCCCTCAGTCCCTCTCTCTCAGGGGGAGATCTGTACACTGACCAGTGTCTCTCAGTCCCTCTCGGGGGGTGGGGGGGGGTGATCTGTACACTGACCGGTGTCTCTCAGTCCCTCTCTCTCAGGGGGAGATCTGTATTCTGACCGGTGTCTCTCAGTCCCTCTCTCTCAGGGGGAGTTCTGTACACTGACCAGTGTCTCTCAGTCCTTGTCTCTTAGGGGAGATCTGTACACTGACCAGTGTCTCTCAGCCCCTCTCGGTGGGTGGGGGGGGGAGATCTGTACACTGACCGGAGTCTCTCAGTCCTTGTCTCTTAGGGGAGATCTGTACACTGACCAGTGTCTCTCAGTCCCTCTTGGGGGGAGATCTGTATACTGACTGGTGTCTCTCAGTCCCTCTCTCTCAGGGGAGATATGTACACTGACCGGTGTCTCTCAGTCCCTCTCTCTCAGTGGAGATCTATACACTGACCAGTGTCTGTCAGTCCCTCTTGGGGGGAGATCTGTATACTGACTGGTATCTCCCGGTCCCTCTCTCTCAGGGGGAGATATGTACACTGACCAGTGTCTCTCAGTCCCTCTCTCTCAGTGGGAGATCTGTATTCTAACCGGTGCCTCTCAGTCCCTCTCTCTCAGGGGGAGTTCTGTACACTGACCAGTGTCTCTCAGTCCTTCTCGGGGGGTGGGGGGGGGGGAGATCTGTACACCTTCCGGTGTCTCTCACTACTTGTCTCTTAGGGGAGATCTGTACACCTACCAGTGTCTCTCAGTCCCTCTTTGCGGGAGATCTGTATACAAACTGGTGTCTCTCAGTCCCTCTCTCTCAGGGGGAGATCTGTAGACTGACCTTTGTCTCTCTGTCCCTCTCTCTCAGGGGGAGATTTGTACACTGACCGGTGTCTCTCAGTCCCTCTTGGGGGGAGATCTGTATACTGACTGGTGTCTCTCAGTCCTCTCTCTGAGGGGGAGATCTGTACACTGACCAGTGTCTCTCAGTCCCTCTCGGGGCGTGGGGGGGGGAGATCTGTACACTGACCGGTATCTCTCAGTCCCTCTCTCTCAGGGGAGATCTGTACACTGACCAGTGTCTCTCAGTCCCTCTCTCTCAGGGGGAGATCTGTATACTGACCGGTGTCTCTCAGGGGAGATTTGTACACTGACCAGTGTCTCTCAGTACCTCTCGGGTGAGGTGGGGGGGGGGGGGGATATCTGTACACTGGTGTCTCAGTCCCTCTCTCTCAGGGGGAGTTCTGTACACTGACCAGTGTCTATCAGTCCCTCTTCGGGGGAGATCTGTACACTGACCGGTGTCTATCAGTCCCTCTTCGGGGGAGATCTGTACACTGACCGGTGTCTCTCAG
The DNA here is from genome assembly GCF_030028105.1 of Mobula birostris. Classification (NCBI taxonomy): domain Eukaryota; kingdom Metazoa; phylum Chordata; class Chondrichthyes; order Myliobatiformes; family Myliobatidae; genus Mobula; species Mobula birostris. The sequence goes on from NW_027278163.1 coordinate 5,445, forward strand.
TCCTTGTCTCTTAGGGGAGAGATCTGTACACTGACTGGTGTCTCTCAGTCCCTCTCGGGGGTGTGGTGTGGGGAACAGATCTGTACACTGACCGGTGTCTCTCAGTCCCTCTCTCTCAGGGGAGATCTGTACACTGATCGGTGTCTCTCAGTCCCTCTCTCTCAGGGGAGATCTGTACACTGACCAGTGTCCCTCAGTCCCTCTCTCTCAGGGGAGATTTGTACACTGACCAGTGTCTCTCAGTCCCTCTCTCTCAGGGGAGATCTGTACACTGACCAGTGACCTTCAGTCCCTCTCTCTCAGGGGAGATTTGTACAGGGACCAGTGTCTCTCAGCCCTTCTCTCTCGGGGAGAGATCTGTACACTGACTGGTGTCTCTCAGTCCCTCTCGGGGGGGGGCGGAGATCTGTACACTGACCTGTGTCTCTCTGTCCCTCTCTCTCAGGGGGAGATCTGTAGACTGACCGGTGTCTCTCAGTCCTTCTCTCTCAGGGGAGATCGGTACACTGACCAGTGTCTCTCAGTCCCTCTCGGTTGGTGGGCGGGGTGGAGATCTGTACACTGACCGGTGTCTCTCAGTCCCTCTCGGTGGGTGGGGGGGGGAGATCTGTACACTGACCGGTGTCTCTCAGTCCTTGTCTCTTAGGGGAGATCTGTACACTGACCAGTGTCTCTCAGTCCCACTTGGGGGGAGATCTGTATACTGACTGGTGTTTCTCAGTCCCTCTCTCTCAGGGGGAGTTCTGTACACTGACCAGTGTCTCTCAGTCCCTCTCGGGGGGTGGGGGGGAGCGGAGATCTGTATACTGACCGGTGTCTCTCAGTCCCTCTCGGTGGGTGGGGGGGGGGAGATCTGTACACTGACCGGTGTCTCTCAGTCCTTGTCTCTTAGGGGAGATCTGTACACTGACCAGTGTCTCTCAGTCCCACTTGGGGGGAGATCTGTATACTGACTGGTGTTTCTCAGTCCCTCTCTCTCAGGGGAAGTTCTGTACACTGACCAGTGTCTCTCAGTCCTTCTCGGGGGGTGGGGGGGGGGGAGATCTGTACACCTTCCGGTGTCTCTCACTCCTTGTCTCTTAGGGGAGATCTGTACACCTACCAGTGTCTCTCAGTCCCTGTTGGGGGGAGATCTGTATACAAACTGGTGTCTCTCAGTCCCTCTCTCTCAGGGGGAGATCTGTACACTGACCAGTGTCTCTCAGTCCCTCTCGGGGGGTGGGGGGGGGTGATCTGTACACTGACCGGTGTCTCTCAGTCCCTCTTGGGGGGAGATCTGTACACTGACCTGTGTCTCTCTGTCCCTCTCTCTCAGGGGGAGATCTGTACACTGACCGGTGTCTCTCAGTCCCTCTCGGGGGGTGGGGTGGGTGATCTGTACACTGACCGGTGTCTCTTAGTCCTTGTCTCTTTGGGGAGATCTGTACACTCACCAGTGTCTCTCAGTCCCTCTTGGGGGGAGATCTGTACACTGACCAGTGTCCCTCAGTCCCTCTCTCTCAGTGGAGATCTATACACTGACCAGTGTCTGTCAGTCCCTCTTGGGGGGAGAACTGTATACTGACTGGTATCTCCCGGTCCCTCTCTCTCAGGGGGAGATATGTACACTGACCAGTGTCTCTCAGTCCCTCTCTCTCAGTGGGAGATCTGTATTCTAACCGGTGCCTCTCAGTCCCTCTCTCTCAGGGGGAGTTCTGTACACTGACCAGTGTCTCTCAGTCCTTCTCGGGGGGTGGGGGGGGGGAAATCTGTACACCTTCAGGTGTCTCTCACTACTTATCTCTTAGGGGAGATCTGTACACCTACCAGTGTCTCTCAGTCCCTCTTGGGGGGAGATCTGTATACAAACTGGTGTCTCTCAGTCCCTCTCTCTCAGGGGGAGATCTGTAGACTGACCTTTGTCTCTCTGTCCCTCTCTCTCAGGGGGAGATTTGTACACTGACCGGTGTCTCTCAGTCCCTCTTGGGGGGAGATCTGTATACTGACTGGTGTCTCTCAGTCCTCTCTCTGAGGGGGAGATCTGTACACTGACCAGTGTCTCTCAGTCCCTCTCGGGGCGTAGGGGGGGGGAGATCTGTACACTGACCGGTATCTCTCAGTCCCTCTCTCTCAGGGGAGATCTGTACACTGACCAGTGTCTCTCAGTCCCTCTCTCTCAGGGGGATTTCTGTACACTGAGCAGTGTCTCTCAGTCCCTCTCGGGGCGTGGCGGGGGGGAAGATCTGTACACTGACCGGTATCTCTCAGTCCCTCTCTCTCAGGGGAGATCTGTACACTGACCAGTGTCTCTCAGTCCCTCTCTCTCAGGGGGAGATCTGTATACTGACCGGTGTCTCTCAGGGGAGATTTGTACACTGACCAGTGTCTCTCAGTACCTCTCGGGTGAGGTGGGGGGGGGGGATATCTGTACACTGACCGGTGTCTCAGTCCCTCTCTCTCAGGGGGAGTTCTGTACACTGACCAGTGTCTCTCAATACCTCTCGGGGGGTGGGGGGGGAGATCTGTACACTGACCGGTGTCTATCAGTCCCTCTTCGGGGGAGATCTGTACACTGACCGGTGTCTCTCAGTCCTTGTCTCTTAGGGGAGAGATCTGTACACTGACTGGTGTCTCTCAGTCCCTCTCGGGGGTGTGGTGTGGGGAACAGATCTGTACACTGACCGGTGTCTCTCAGTCCCTCTCTCTCAGGGGAGATCTGTACACTGATCGGTGTCTCTCAGTCCCTCTCTCTCAGGGGAGATCTGTACACTGACCAGTGTCCCTCAGTCCCTCTCTCTCAGGGGAGATTTGTACACTGACCAGTGTCTCTCAGTCCCTCTCTCTCAGGGGAGATCTGTACACTGACCAGTGACCTTCAGTCCCTCTCTCTCAGGGGAGATTTGTACAGGGACCAGTGTCTCTCAGCCCTTCTCTCTCGGGGAGAGATCTGTACACTGACTGGTGTCTCTCAGTCCTTGTGTCTTAGGGGAGATCTGTACACCTACCACTGTCTCTCAGTCCCTCTTGGGGGGAGATCTGTATACAAACTGGTGTCTCTCAGTCCCTCTCTCTCAGGGGAGATTTGTACACTGACCAGTGTCTCTGAGTCCTTCTCTCTCAGGGGGAGATCTGTACACTGACCAGTGTCTCTCAGTCCCTCTCGGGGGGGGGGGAGATCTGTACACTGACCGGTTTCTCTCCGTCCCTCTCTCTCTCAGGGGAGATTTGTACACTGACCAGTGTCTCTCAGTCCTTCACTCTCGGGGAGAGATCTGTACACTGACTGGTGTCTCTCAGTCACTCTCTCTCAGGGTGAGATCTGTAGACTGACCGGTGTCTCTCAGTCCCTCTCTCTTAGTGGAGACCTGTACACTGACCAGTGTCTCTCAGTCCCTCTTGGGGGGAGATCTGTATACTGACTGGTGTCTCTCAGTCCCTCTCTCTCAGGGGGAGATCTGTACACTCACCAATGTCTCTCAGTCCCTCTCTCTCAGGGGGAGTTCTGTACACTGACCAGTGTCTCTCAGTCCCTCTCGGGGGGTGGGGGGGGGGGGAGATCTGTATTCTGACCGGTGTCTCTCAGTCCCTCTGTCTCAGGGGGAGTTCTGTACACTGACCAGTGTCTCTCAGCCCCTCTCGGTAGGTGGGGGGGGGGAGATCTGTACACTGACCGGAGTCTCTCAGTCCTTGTCTCTTAGGGGAGATCTGTACACTGACCAGTGTCTCTCGGTCCCTCTTGGGGGGAGATCTGTATACTGACTGGTGTCTCTCAGTCCCTCTCTCTCAGGGGAGATATGTACACTGACCGGTGTCTCTCAGTCCCTCTCTCTCAGTGGAGATCTATACACTGACCAGTGTCTCTCAGTCCTACTTGGGGGGAGATCTGTATACTGACTGGTGTTTCTCAGTCCCTCTCTCTCAGGGGGAGTTCTGTACACTGACCAGTGTCTCTCAGTCCCTCTCGGGGGGTGGGGGGGAGCGGAGATCTGTATACTGACCGGTGTCTCTCAGTCCCTCTCGGTGGGTGGGGGGGGGAGATCTGTACACTGACCGGTGTCTCTAGGTCCTTGTCTCTTAGGGGAGATCTGTACACTGACCAGTGTCTCTCAGTCCCACTTGGGGGGAGATCTGTATACTGACTGGTGTTTCTCAGTCCCTCTCTCTCAGGGGGAGTTCTGTACACTGACCAGTGTCTCTCAGTCCTTCTCGGGGGGTGGGGGGGGGGAGATCTGTACACCTTCCGGTGTCTCTCACTCCTTGTCTCTTAGGGGAGATCTGTACACCTACCAGTGTCTCTCAGTCCCTCTTGGGGGGAGATCTGTATACAAACTGGTGTCTCTCAGTCCCTCTCTCTCAGGGGGAGATCTGTAGACTGACCTGTGTCTCTCTGTCCCTCTCTCTCAGGGGGAGATTTGTACACTGACCGGTGTCTCTCAGTCCCTCTTGGGGGGAGATCTGTACACTGACCAATTTCTCTCAGTCCCTCTCTCTCAGGGGGAGTTCTGTACACTGACTGGTGTCTCTCAGTCCCTCTCGGGGGTGTGGTGTGGGGAACAGATCTGTACACTGACCGGTGTCTCTCAGTCCCTCTCTCTCAGGGGAGATCTGTACACTGATCGGTGTCTCTCAGTCCCTCTCTCTCAGGGGAGATCTGTACACTCAACAGTGTCCCTCAGTCCCTCTCTCTCAGGGGAGATTTGTACACTGACCAGTGTCTCTCAGTCTCTCTCTCCCAGGGGAGATCTGTACACTGACCAGTGTCCCTCAGTCCCTCTCTCTCAGGGGAGATTTGTACAGTGACCAGTGTCTCTCAGCCCTTCTCTCTCGGGGAGAGATCTGTACACTGACTGGTGTCTCTCAGTCCCTCTCGGGGGGGGGGGGGAGATCTGTACACTGACCTGTGTCTCTCTGTCCCTCTCTCTCAGGGGGAGATCTGTATATTGACTGGTGTTTCTCAGTCCCTCTCTCTCAGGGGGAGTTCTGTACACTGACCAGTGTCTCTCACTCCCTCTCGGGGGGTGGGGGGGGAGATCTGTACACTGACCGATGTCTCTCAGTCCCTCTCTCTCAGGGGGAGTTCTGTACACTGACCAGTGTCTCTCAGTCCCTCTCGGGGGGTGGGGGGGAGAGATCTGTACACTGACCAGTGTCTCTCAGTCCCTCTCGGGGGGTGGGGGGGGGGAGATCTGTACACTGACCAGTGTCTCTCAGTCCATCTCGAGGGGTGGGGGGGGGAGATCTGTACACTAACCGGTGTCTCTCAGTCCCTCTTGGGGGCAGATCTGTATACTGACCGGTGTCTCTCAGTCCCTCTCTCTCAGGGGAGATTTGCACACTGACCGGTGTCGCTCAGTCCCTCTCGGGAGTGCGGGGGTAGATCTGTACATTGACCAGTGTCCCTCAGTCCCTCTCTCTCAGGGGAGATCTCTACACTGACCGGTGTCTCTCAGTCCCTCTCTCTCAGGGGGAGATCTGTACACTGACTGGTGTCTCTCTGTCCTTCTCTCTCAGGGGAGATCTGTACACTGACCGGCGTCTCTCAGTCTCTCTCTCTCAGGGGGAGTTCTGTACACTGACCAGTGTCTCTCAGTCCCTCTCATGGGGGTGGGGGGGGGTTGATCTGTACACTGACCGGTGTCTCTCAGTCCTTGTCTCTTAGGGGAGATCTGTACACCTACCAGCGTCTCTCAGTCCCTCTTGGGGGGAGATCTGTATACAGACTGGTGTCTCTCAGTCCCTCTCTCTCATGGGAGATATGTACACTGACCAGTGTCCGTCAGTTCCTCTCTCTCAGGGGAGATTTGTACACTGACCAGTGTCTCTCAGTCCCTCTCTCTCAGGGGAGATATGTACACTGACTAGTGTCTGTCTGTTCCTCTCTCTCAGGGGAGATTTGTACACTGACCAGTGTCTCTCAGTCCCTCTCTCTCAGCGGGAGATCTGTACACTGACCAGTGTCTCTCAGTCCCTCTCGGGGGTTGGAGGGGGGAGATATGTACACTGACCGGTGTCTCTCAGTCCCTCTCTCTCAGGGGGAGTTCTGTACACTGACCAGTGTCTCTCAGTCCCTCTCGGGGGGTGGGGGGGGGTGATCTGTACACTGACCGGTGTCTCTCAGTCCCTCTTGGGGGGAGATCTGTACACTGACCTGTGTCTCTCTGTCCCTCTCTCTCAGGGAGAGATCTGTACACTGACCGGTGTCTCTCAGTCCCTCTCGGGGGGTGGGGTGGGTGATCTGTACACTGACCGGTGTCTCTTAGTCCTTGTCTCTTTGGGGAGATCTGTACACTCACCAGTGTCTCTCAGTCCCTCTTGGGGGGAGATCTGTACACTGACCAGTGTCTCTCAGTCCTTCTCTCTCAGGGAGAGATCTGTACACTGACCAGTGTCTCTCAGTCCCTCTCTCTCAGTAGAGATCTGTACACTGACCGGTGTCTCTCAGTTCCTCTCTCTCAGTGGAGATCTGTACACTGACCAGTGTCTCTCAGTCCCTCTTGGGGGGAGATCTGTATACTGACTGGTGTCTCTCAGTCCTTCTCTCTCAGGGGGAGATCTGTACACTGACCGATGTCTCTCAGTCCCTCTCTCTCAGGGGGAGTTCTGTACACTGACCAGTGTCTCTCAGTCCCTCTCGGGGGGGGGGGTGGGTGGAGATCTGTACACTGACCGGTGTCACTCAGTCCCTCTCTCTCAGGGGGAGATGTGTATTCTGACCGGTGTCTCTCTGTCCCTCTCTCTCAGGGGGAGTTCTGTACACTGACCAGTCTCCCTCAGTCCCTCTCTCTCAGGGGTGATTTGTACACTGACCGGTGTCTCTCAGTCTCTCTCTCTCAGGGGAGATCTGTACACTGACCAGTCTCCCTCAGTCCCTCTCTCTCAGGGGAGATCTGTACACAGACCAGTATCTCTCAGTCTCTCTCTCTCAGGGGGAGTTCTGTACACTGACCAGTGTCTCTCAGTCCCTCTCGGGGGGTGGGAGATCTGTACACTGACCGGTGTCTCTCAGTCCCTCTCTCTCAGTGGAGATATGTACACTGACCAGAGTCCCTCAGTCCCTCTCTCTCAGGGGGAGATCTGTACACTGACCAGTGTCTCTCAGTCCCTCTCGGGGGGTGGGGGGGGGTGATCTGTACACTGACCGGTGTCTCTCAGTCCCTCTCTCTCAGGGGGAGATCTGTATTCTGACCGGTGTCTCTCAGTCCCTCTCTCTCAGGGGGAGTTCTGTACACTGACCAGTGTCTCTCAGTCCTTGTCTCTTAGGGGAGATCTGTACACTGACCAGTGTCTCTCAGCCCCTCTCGGTGGGTGGGGGGGGGGAGATCTGTACACTGACCGGAGTCTCTCAGTCCTTGTCTCTTAGGGGAGATCTGTACACTGACCAGTGTCTCTCAGTCCCTCTTGGGGGGAGATCTGTATACTGACTGGTGTCTCTCAGTCCCTCTCTCTCAGGGGAGATATGTACACTGACCGGTGTCTCTCAGTCCCTCTCTCTCAGTGGAGATCTATACACTGACCAGTGTCTGTCAGTCCCTCTTGGGGGGAGATCTGTATACTGACTGGTATCTCCCGGTCCCTCTCTCTCAGGGGGAGATATGTACACTGACCAGTGTCTCTCAGTCCCTCTCTCTCAGTGGGAGATCTGTATTCTAACCGGTGCCTCTCAGTCCCTCTCTCTCAGGGGGAGTTCTGTACACTGACCAGTGTCTCTCAGTCCTTCTCGGGGGGTGGGGGGGGGGGGAGATCTGTACACCTTCCGGTGTCTCTCACTACTTGTCTCTTAGGGGAGATCTGTACACCTACCAGTGTCTCTCAGTCCCTCTTTGCGGGAGATCTGTATACAAACTGGTGTCTCTCAGTCCCTCTCTCTCAGGGGGAGATCTGTAGACTGACCTTTGTCTCTCTGTCCCTCTCTCTCAGGGGGAGATTTGTACACTGACCGGTGTCTCTCAGTCCCTCTTGGGGGGAGATCTGTATACTGACTGGTGTCTCTCAGTCCTCTCTCTGAGGGGGAGATCTGTACACTGACCAGTGTCTCTCAGTCCCTCTCGGGGCGTGGGGGGGGGAGATCTGTACACTGACCGGTATCTCTCAGTCCCTCTCTCTCAGGGGAGATCTGTACACTGACCAGTGTCTCTCAGTCCCTCTCTCTCAGGGGGAGATCTGTATACTGACCGGTGTCTCTCAGGGGAGATTTGTACACTGACCAGTGTCTCTCAGTACCTCTCGGGTGAGGTGGGGGGGGGGGGGATATCTGTACACTGGTGTCTCAGTCCCTCTCTCTCAGGGGGAGTTCTGTACACTGACCAGTGTCTATCAGTCCCTCTTCGGGGGAGATCTGTACACTGACCGGTGTCTATCAGTCCCTCTTCGGGGGAGATCTGTACACTGACCGGTGTCTCTCAGTCCTTGTCTCTTAGGGGAGAGATCTGTACACTGACTGGTGTCTCTCAGTCCCTCTCGGGGGTGTGGTGTGGGGAACAGATCTGTACACTGACCGGTGTCTCTCAGTCCCTCTCTCTCAGGGGAGATCTGTACACTGATCGGTGTCTCTCAGTCCCTCTCTCTCAGGGGAGATCTGTACACTGACCAGTGTCCCTCAGTCCCTCTCTCTCAGGGGAGATTTGTACACTGACCAGTGTCTCTCAGTCCCTCTCTCTCAGGGGAGATCTGTACACTGACCAGTGACCTTCAGTCCCTCTCTCTCAGGGGAGATTTGTACAGGGACCAGTGTCTCTCAGCCCTTCTCTCTCGGGGAGAGATCTGTACACTGACTGGTGTCTCTCAGTCCCTCTCGGGGGGGGGCGGAGATCTGTACACTGACCTGTGTCTCTCTGTCCCTCTCTCTCAGGGGGAGATCTGTAGACTGACCGGTGTCTCTCAGTCCTTCTCTCTCAGGGGAGATCGGTACACTGACCAGTGTCTCTCAGTCCCTCTCGGTTGGTGGGCGGGGTGGAGATCTGTACACTGACCGGTGTCTCTCAGTCCCTCTCGGTGGGTGGGGGGGGGAGATCTGTACACTGACCGGTGTCTCTCAGTCCTTGTCTCTTAGGGGAGATCTGTACACTGACCAGTGTCTCTCAGTCCCACTTGGGGGGAGATCTGTATACTGACTGGTGTTTCTCAGTCCCTCTCTCTCAGGGGGAGTTCTGTACACTGACCAGTGTCTCTCAGTCCCTCTCGGGGGGTGGGGGGGGAGCGGAGATCTGTATACTGACCGGTGTCTCTCAGTCCCTCTCGGTGGGTGGGGGGGGGGGAGATCTGTACACTGACCGGTGTCTCTCAGTCCTTGTCTCTTAGGGGAGATCTGTACACTGACCAGTGTCTCTCAGTCCCACTTGGGGGGAGATCTGTATACTGACTGGTGTTTCTCATTCCCTCTCTCTCAGGGGAAGTTCTGTACACTGACCAGTGTCTCTCAGTCCTTCTCGGGGGGTGGGGGGGGGGGAGATCTGTACACCTTCCGGTGTCTCTCACTCCTTGTCTCTTAGGGGAGATCTGTACACCTACCAGTGTCTCTCAGTCCCTGTTGGGGGGGAGATCTGTATACAAACTGGTGTCTCTCAGTCCCTCTCTCTCAGGGGGAGATCTGTACACTGACCAGTGTCTCTCAGTCCCTCTCGGGGGGGTGGGGGGGGGTGATCTGTACACTGACCGGTGTCTCTCAGTCCCTCTTGGGGGGAGATCTGTACACTGACCTGTGTCTCTCTGTCCCTCTCTCTCAGGGGGAGATCTGTACACTGACCGGTGTCTCTCAGTCCCTCTCGGGGGGTGGGGTGGGTGATCTGTACACTGACCGGTGTCTCTTAGTCCTTGTCTCTTTGGGGAGATCTGTACACTCACCAGTGTCTCTCAGTCCCTCTTGGGGGGAGATCTGTACACTGACCAGTGTCCCTCAGTCCCTCTCTCTCAGTGGAGATCTATACACTGACCAGTGTCTGTCAGTCCCTCTTGGGGGGAGAACTGTATACTGACTGGTATCTCCCGGTCCCCTCTCTCTCAGGGGGAGATATGTACACTGACCAGTGTCTCTCAGTCCCTCTCTCTCAAGTGGGAGATCTGTATTCTAACCGGTGCCTCTCAGTCCCTCTCTCTCAGGGGGAGTTCTGTACACTGACCAGTGTCTCTCAGTCCTTCTCGGGGGGTGGGGGGGGGGAAATCTGTACACCTTCAGGTGTCTCTCACTACTTATCTCTTAGGGGAGATCTGTACACCTACCCAGTGTCTCTCAGTCCCTCTTGGGGGGAGATCTGTATACAAACTGGTGTCTCTCAGTCCCTCTCTCTCAGGGGGAGATCTGTAGACTGACCTTTGTCTCTCTGTCCCTCTCTCTCAGGGGGAGATTTGTACACTGACCGGTGTCTCTCAGTCCCTCTTGGGGGGAGATCTGTATACTGACTGGTGTCTCTCAGTCCTCTCTCTGAGGGGGAGATCTGTACACTGACCAGTGTCTCTCAGTCCCTCTCGGGGCGTAGGGGGGGGGAGATCTGTACACTGACCGGTATCTCTCAGTCCCTCTCTCTCAGGGGAGATCTGTACACTGACCAGTGTCTCTCAGTCCCTCTCTCTCAGGGGGATTTCTGTACACTGAGCAGTGTCTCTCAGTCCCTCTCGGGGCGTGGCGGGGGGGAAGATCTGTACACTGACCGGTATCTCTCAGTCCCTCTCTCTCAGGGGAGATCTGTACACTGACCAGTGTCTCTCAGTCCCTCTCTCTCAGGGGGAGATCTGTATACTGACCGGTGTCTCTCAGGGGAGATTTGTACACTGACCAGTGTCTCTCAGTACCTCTCGGGTGAGGTGGGGGGGGGGGATATCTGTACACTGACCGGTGTCTCAGTCCCTCTCTCTCAGGGGGAGTTCTGTACACTGACCAGTGTCTCTCAATACCTCTCGGGGGGTGGGGGGGGAGATCTGTACACTGACCGGTGTCTATCAGTCCCTCTTCGGGGGAGATCTGTACACTGACCGGTGTCTCTCAGTCCTTGTCTCTTAGGGGAGAGATCTGTACACTGACTGGTGTCTCTCAGTCCCTCTCGGGGGTGTGGTGTGGGGAACAGATCTGTACACTGACCGGTGTCTCTCAGTCCCTCTCTCTCAGGGGAGATCTGTACACTGATCGGTGTCTCTCAGTCCCTCTCTCTCAGGGGGAGATCTGTACACTGACCAGTGTCCCTCAGTCCCTCTCTCTCAGGGGAGATTTGTACACTGACCAGTGTCTCTCAGTCCCTCTCTCTCAGGGGAGATCTGTACACTGACCAGTGACCTTCAGTCCCTCTCTCTCAGGGGAGATTTGTACAGGGACCAGTGTCTCTCAGCCCTTCTCTCTCGGGGAGAGATCTGTACACTGACTGGTGTCTCTCAGTCCTTGTGTCTTAGGGGAGATCTGTACACCTACCACTGTCTCTCAGTCCCTCTTGGGGGGAGATCTGTATACAAACTGGTGTCTCTCAGTCCCTCTCTCTCAGGGGAGATTTGTACACTGACCAGTGTCTCTGAGTCCTTCTCTCTCAGGGGGAGATCTGTACACTGACCAGTGTCTCTCAGTCCCTCTCGGGGGGGGGGGAGATCTGTACACTGACCGTTTCTCTCCGTCCCTCTCTCTCTCAGGGGAGATTTGTACACTGACCAGTGTCTCTCAGTCCTTCACTCTCGGGAGAGATCTGTACACTGACTGGTGTCTCTCAGTCACTCTCTCTCAGGGTGAGATCTGTAGACTGACCGGTGTCTCTCAGTCCCTCTCTCTTAGTGGAGACCTGTACACTGACCAGTGTCTCTCAGTCCCTCTTGGGGGGAGATCTGTATACTGACTGGTGTCTCTCAGTCCTCTCTCTCAGGGGGAGATCTGTACACTCACCAATGTCTCTCAGTCCCTCTCTCTCAGGGGGAGTTCTGTACACTGACCAGTGTCTCTCAGTCCCTCTCGGGGGGTGGGGGGGGGGGAGATCTGTATTCTGACCGGTGTCTCTCAGTCCCTCTGTCTCAGGGGGAGTTCTGTACACTGACCAGTGTCTCTCAGCCCCTCTCGGTAGGTGGGGGGGGGGAGATCTGTACACTGACCGGAGTCTCTCAGTCCTTGTCTCTTAGGGGAGATCTGTACACTGACCAGTGTCTCTCGGTCCCTCTTGGGGGGAGATCTGTATACTGACTGGTGTCTCTCAGTCCCTCTCTCTCAGGGGAGATATGTACACTGACCGGTGTCTCTCAGTCCCTCTCTCTCAGTGGAGATCTATACACTGACCAGTGTCTGTCAGTCCCTCTTGGGGGGAGATCTGTATACTGACTGGTATCTCCCGGTCCCTCTCTCTCAGGGGGAGATATGTACACTGACCAGTGTCTCTCAGTCCCTCTCTCTCAGTGGGAGATCTGTATTCTAACCGGTGCCTCTCAGTCCCTCTCTCTCAGGGGGAGTTCTGTACACTGACCAGTGTCTCTCAGTCCTTCTCGGGGGGGTGGGGGGGGGGGAAATCTGTACACCTTCAGGTGTCCTCTCACTACTTGTCTCTTAGGGGAGATCTGTACACCTACCAGTGTCTCTCAGTCCCTCTTGGGGGGAGATCTGTATACAAACTGGTGTCTCTCAGTCCCTCTCTCTCAGGGGGAGATCTGTAGACTGACCTTTGTCTCTC
>NW_027278164.1:0-17927 GCF_030028105.1 Mobula birostris
TCTCACACACACCCTGTCCATCTCTCTCTCACACACTCTGTCCATCTCTCTCTCTCTCAGACACACACTCTGTCCATCTCTCTCAAACACACACACACCCTGTCCATCTCTATCTCACACACACTCTGTCCATCTCACACACACACTCTGTCCATCTCTCTCTCTCACACACACACTCTGTCCATCTCTCTCAAACACACACACACCCTGTCCATCTCTCTCTCACACACTCTATCTGTCTCTCTCACACACACACACCCTGTCCATCTCTATCTCACACACACTCTGTCCATCTCTCTCTCTCTCACACACACTCTGTCCATCTCTCTCTCACACACACCGTGTCCATCTCTCTCTCTCACACACCCTGTCCATATCTCTCTCTCACACGCACACACCCTGTCCATCTCTCTCTCTCTCAGACACACACTCTGTCCATCTCTCTCAAACACACACACACCCTGTCCATCTCTATATCACACACACTCTGTCCATCTCTCTCTGTCTCACACACACTCTGTCCATCTCTCTCTCACACGCACACACCCTGTCCATCTCTATCTCACACACACCCCTGTCCATCTCTATCTCACACACACCCTGTCCATCTCTCTCTCACACACACTCTGTCCATCTATCTGTCAAACACACACACACCCTGTCCATCTCTCTTTCACACACACTCTGTCCATCTCTCTCTCACACACATCCTGTCCATTTCTCTCTCTCACACACTCTGTTCATTTCTCTCTCAAACACACTCTGTCCATCTCTCTCTCACACACACACTCTGTCCATTTCTCTCAAACACACACACACCCTGTCCATCTCTGTCTCACACACACTCTGTCCATCTCTCTCTCACACACACTCTGTCCATCTCTCTCTTACACACACTCTGTCCATCTCTCTCACACACACTCTATCCATCTCTCTCTCACACACACCCTGTCCATCTCTCTCTCACACACACACTCTGTGAATCTCTCCCTCACACACACTCTGTCCATCTCTCACACACACACTCTGTCCATCCCTCTCTCTCACACACCCTGTCCATCTCTATCTCACACACACTCTGTCCATCTCTCTCACACACACACTATCCCTCACACACACACTCTGTCCATCTCTCTCTCACACACACCCTGTCCATCTCTCTATCTCACACACGCCCTGTCCATCTCCCTCTCTCACACACACACTCTGTCCATCTGTCTCAAACACACACACACCCTGTCCATCTCTCTCTCACACACACCCTGTCCATCTCTCTCTCACACACTCTGTCCATCTCTCTCTCTCTCAGACACACACTCTGTCCATCTCTCTCAAACACACACACACCCTGTCCATCTCTTTATCGCACACACCCTGTACATCTCTATCTCACACACACTCTGTACATCTCACACACACACTCTGTCCGTCTCTCTCTCTCTCACACACCCTGTCCATCTCTCTCTCTCACACTCTGTCCATCTCTCTCTCTCTCACACACACACTCTGTCCATCTCTCAAACACACACACACCCTGTCCATCTCTCTCTCACACACTCTGTCCATCTCTCTCTCACACACACCCTGTCCATATCTCTCTCACACACACACACCCTGTCCATCTCTCTCTCATGCACACACTCTATCTGTCTCTCTCACACACACACACCCTGTCCATCTCTCTCTCACATACACCCTGTCCATCTCTATCTCACACACACCCTGTCCATCTGTATCTCACACACACTCTGTCCATCTCTCTCTCTCACACACACTCTGTCCATCTCTCTCAAACGCACACACACCGTGTCCATCTCTCTCTCACACACACTCTGTCCATCTCTCTCTCTCTCACACAAACACTCTGTCCATCCCTCTCAAACACACACACACCCTGTCCATCTCTTTATCACACACACCCTGTACATCTCTATCTCACACACACTCTGTCCATCTCACACACACACTCTGACCATCTCTCTCTCTCACACACCCTGTCCATCTCTCTCTCTCACACTCTGTCCATCTCTCTCTCTCTCACACATTCTGTCCATCTCTCTCAAACACACACACACCCTGTCCATCACTCTCTCACACACACACTCTGTTCATCTCGCTCTCACATACATCCTGTCCATCTCTCTCTCTCACATACTCTGTTCATCTCTCTCTCACACACACTCTGTCCATCTCTCTCTCACACACCACCTGTACATCTCTCTCTCACACACACTCTGTCCATCTCTCTCAAACACACACACACCCTGTCCATCTCTCTCTCACACGCTCTGTCCATCTCTCTCCCACACACACACTCTGTCAATCTCTCTCTCACACACACCTTGTCCATCTCTCTCACACACACACTGTCCATCTCTCTCTCTCACACAGACCCTGTCCATCTCTCTCTCACTCACACTCTGTCCATCTATCTGTCAAACACACACACACCCTGTCCATCTCTCTTTCAGACACACTCTGTCCATCTCTCTCTCACACACATCCTGTCCATCTCTCTCTCTCACACACTCTGTTCATTTCTCTCTCACACACACTCTGTCCATCTCTCTCAAACACACACACACCCTGTCCATCTCTCTCTCACACACACTCGGTCCATCTCTCTCTCACATACACACCCTGTCCATCTCTTTCTCTCTCACACACAACCTGTCCATCTCTCTCTCTCTCACACACACACCCTGTCCATCTGTCCTCTCACACACACACCCTGTCCATCTCTCTCTCACACACACACTCTGTGAATCTCTCCCTCACACACACTCTGTCCATCTCTCACACACACACTCTGTCCATCCCTCTCTCTCACACACCCTGTCCATCTCTATCTCACACACACTCTGTCCATCTCTCTCACACACACACTATCCCTCACACACACACTCTGTCCATCTCTCTCTCACACACACCCTGTCCATCTCTCTCTCTCACACACGCCCTGTCCATCTCTCTCTCTCACACACACACACTCTGTCCATCTGTCTCAAACACACACACACCCTGTCCATCTCTCTCTCACACACACCCTGTCCATCTCTCTCTCACACACTCTGTCCATCTCTCTCTCTCTCAGACACACACTCTGTCCATCTCTCTCAAACACACACACACCCTGTCCATCTCTATCTCACACACACTCTGTCCATCTCACACACACACTCTGTCCATCTCTCTCTCTCACACACACACTCTGTCCATCTCTCTCAAACACACACACACCCTGTCCATCTCTCTCTCACACACTCTATCTGTCTCTCACACACACACACACCCTGTCCATCTCTATCTCACACACACTCTGTCCATCTCTCTCTCTCTCACACACACTCTGTCCATCTCTCTCTCACACACACCGTGTCCATCTCTCTCTCACACACACCCTGTCCATATCTCTCTCTCACACGCACACACCCTGTCCATCTCTCTCTCTCTCAGACACACACTCTGTCCATCTCTCTCAAACACACACACACCCTGTCCATCTCTATATCACACACACTCTGTCCATCTCTCTCTGTCTCACACACACTCTGTCCATCTCTCTCTCACACGCACACACCCTGTCCATCTCTATCTCACACACACCCTGTCCATCTCTATCTCACACACACCCTGTCCATCTCTCTCTCACACACACTCTGTCCATCTATCTGTCAAACACACACACACCCTGTCCATCTCTCTTTCACACACACTCTGTCCATCTCTCTCTCACACACATCCTGTCCATTTCTCTCTCTCACACACTCTGTTCATTTCTCTCTCAAACACACTCTGTCCCATCTCTCTCTCACACACACACTCTGTCCATTTCTCTCAAACACACACACACCCTGTCCATCTCTGTCTCACACACACTCTGTCCATCTCTCTCTCACACACACTCTGTCCATCTCTCTCTTACACACACTCTGTCCATCTCTCTCACACACACTCTATCCATCTCTCTCTCACACACACCCTGTCCATCTCTCTCTCACACACACACTCTGTGAATCTCTCCCTCACACACACTCTGTCCATCTCTCACACACACACTCTGTCCATCCCTCTCTCTCACACACCCTGTCCATCTCTATCTCACACACACTCTGTCCATCTCTCTCACACACACACTATCCCTCACACACACACTCTGTCCATCTCTCTCTCACACACACCCTGTCCATCTCTCTATCTCACACACGCCCTGTCCATCTCCCTCTCTCACACACACACTCTGTCCATCTGTCTCAAACACACACACACCCTGTCCATCTCTCTCTCACACACACCCTGTCCATCTCTCTCTCACACACTCTGTCCATCTCTCTCTCTCTCAGACACACACTCTGTCCATCTCTCTCAAACACACACACACCCTGTCCATCTCTTTATCGCACACACCCTGTACATCTCTATCTCACACACACTCTGTACATCTCACACACACACTCTGTCCGTCTCTCTCTCTCACACACCCTGTCCATCTCTCTCTCTCACACTCTGTCCATCTCTCTCTCTCTCACACACACACTCTGTCCATCTCTCAAACACACACACACCCTGTCCATCTCTCTCTCACACACTCTGTCCATCTCTCTCTCACACACACCCTGTCCATATCTCTCTCACACACACACACCCTGTCCATCTCTCTCTCATGCACACACTCTATCTGTCTCTCTCACACACACACACCCTGTCCATCTCTCTCTCACATACACCCTGTCCATCTCTATCTCACACACACCCTGTCCATCTGTATCTCACACACACTCTGTCCATCTCTCTCTCTCACACACACTCTGTCCATCTCTCTCAAACGCACACACACCGTGTCCATCTCTCTCTCACACACACTCTGTCCATCTCTCTCTCTCTCACACAAACACTCTGTCCATCCCTCTCAAACACACACACACCCTGTCCATCTCTTTATCACACACACCCTGTACATCTCTATCTCACACACACTCTGTCCATCTCACACACACACTCTGACCATCTCTCTCTCTCACACACCCTGTCCATCTCTCTCTCTCACACTCTGTCCATCTCTCTCTCTCTCACACATTCTGTCCATCTCTCTCAAACACACACACACCCTGTCCATCACTCTCTCACACACTCTGTCCATCTCTCTCTCACACAAACCCTGTCCATATCTCTCTCACACACACACGCTGTCCATCTCTCTCTCACGCACACACTCTATCTGTCTCTCTCACACACACACACCCCCTGTCCATCTCTCTCTCACACACACCCTGTCCATCTCTATCTCACACACACTCTGTCCATCTCTCACACACACACTCTGTCCAACTCTCTTTCACACACACACCCTGTCCATCTCTCTCTCTCACACACTCTGTCTATCTCTCTCTCTCTAACACACACACTCTGTCCATCTCTCTCAAACACACACACACTGTCCATCTCTCTCTCTCACACACACACACTCTGTCCATCCCTCTCAAATACACACACACCCTGTCCATCTCTCTCACACAGACTCTTACCATCTCTCTCTCACACACACACTCTGTCCATATCTCTCAAACACACACACACCCTGTCCATCTCTCTCTCACACACACTCTGTTCATCTCTCTCTCACACACATCCTGTCCATCTCTATCTCTCACACACTCTGTTCATCTCTCTCTCACACACACTCTGTCCATCTCTCTCTCACAGACCACCTGTCCATCTCTCTCTCACACACACTCTGTCCATCTCTCTCTCTCTCACACACACACTCTGTCCATCTCTCTCAAACACACACACACCCTGTCCATCTCTCTCTCACATGCTCTGTGCATCTCTCTCTCACACACAGCCTGTCCATATCTCTCTCCCTCACACACACTCTGTCCACCTCTCTCTCACACACACCTTGTCCATCTCTCTCACACACACTCTGTCCATCTCTCTCTCTCACACAGAGCCTGTCCATCTCTCTCTCATACACACTCTGTCCATCTCTCTCTCACACACACCCTGTCCATATCCCTCTCTCACACGCACACACCCTGTCCATCTCTCTCTCTCTCAGACACACACTCTGTCCATCTCTCTCAAACACACACACACCCTGTCCATCTCTCTCTCACACACACCCTGTCCATCTCTATATCACACACACTCTGTCCATCTCTCTCTGTCTCACACACACTCTGTCCATCTCTCTCTCACACGCACACACCCTGTCCATCTCTATCTCACACACACCCTGTCCATCTCTATCTCACACACACCCTGTCCATCTCTCTCTCACACACACTCTGTCCATCTATCTGTCAAACACACACACACCCTGTCCATCTCTCTTTCACACACATTCTGTCCATCTCTCTCTCACACACATCCTGTCCATTTCTCTCTCTCACACACCCTGTTCATTTCTCTCTCAAACACACTCTGTCCATCTCTCTCTCACACACACACTCTGTCCATCTCTCACACACACACTCTGTCCATCTCTCTCAAACACACACACACCCTGTCCATCTCTCTCTCTCTCACATACAACCTGTCCATCTCTCTCTCTCTCACACACACACACCCTGTCCATCTCTCTCTCACTCACACACTCTGTGAATCTCTCCCTCACACACACTCTGTCCATCTCTCACACACACACTCTGTCCATCCCTCTCTCTCACACACCCTGTCCATCTCTATCTCACACACACTCTGTCCATCTCTCTCACACACACACTATCCCTCACACACACACTCTGTCCATCTCTCTCTCACACACAGCCTGTCCATCTCTCTATCTCACACACGCCCTGTCCATCTCCCTCTCTCACACACACACTCTGTCCATCTGTCTCAAACGCACACACACCCTGTCCATCTCTCTCTCACACACACCCTGTTCATCTCTCTCTCACACACTCTGTCCATCTCTCTCTCTCTCAGACACACACTCTGTCCATCTCTCTCAAACACACACACACCCTGTCCATCTCTCTCTCACACACTGTGTCCATCTCTCTCTCACACACACCCTGTCCATATCTCTCTCACACACACACACCCTGTCCATCTCTCTCTCTCACACACTCTGTCTATCTCTCTCTCTCACACACACACACCCTGTCCATCTCTCTCTCTCTCAGACACACACTCTATCTGTCTCTCTCACACACACACACACCCTGTCCATCTCTCTCTCACATACACCCTGTCCATCTCTATCTCACACACTCCCAGTCCATCTGTATCTCACACACACTCTGTCCATCTCTCTCTCTCACACACACTCTGTCCATCTCTCTCAAACGCACACACACCGTGTCCATCTCTCTCTCACACACACTCTGTCCATCTCTCTCTCTCACACACACTCTGTCCATCTCTCTCAAACGCACACACACCGTGTCCATCTCTCTCTCACACACACTCTGTCCATCTCTCTCTCTGTCACACAAACACTCTGTCTATCTCTCTCTCTCTAACACACACACTCTGTCCATCTCTCTCAAACACAAACACACCCTGTCCATCTCTCTCTCTCACACACACACACTCTGACCATCTCTCTCTCTCACACACCCTGTCCATCTCTCTCTCTCACACTCTGTCCATCTCTCTCTCTCTCACACACACACTCTGTCCATCTCTCTCAAACACACACACACCCTGTCCATCACTCTCTCACACACTCTGTCCATCTCTCTCTCACACAAACCCTGTCCATACCTCTCTCACACACACACGCTGTCCATCTCTCTCTCACGCACACACTCTATCTGTCTCTCTCACACACACACACCCCCTGTCCATCTCTCTCTCACACACACCCTGTCCATCTCTATCTCACACACACTCTGTCCATCTCTCACACACACACTCTGTCCAACTCTCTTTCACACACACACCCTGTCCATCTCTCTCTCTCAGACACTCTGTCTATCTCTCTCTCTCTAACACACACACTCTGTCCATCTCTCTCAAACACACACACACTGTCCATCTCTCTCTCTCACACACACACACTCTGTCCATCCCTCTGAAATACACACACACCCTGTCCATCTCTCTCACACAGACTCTGTCCATCTCTCTCTCACACACACACTCTGTCCATATCTCTCAAACACACACACACCCTGTCCATCTCTCTCTCACACACACTCTGTTCATCTCTCTCTCACACACATCCTGTCCATCTCTCTCTCTCACACACTCTGTTCATCTCTCTCTCACACACACTCTGTCCATCTCTCTCTCACAGACCACCTGTCCATCTCTCTCTCACACACACTCTGTCCATCTCTCTCTCTCTCACACACACACTCTGTCCATCTCTCTCAAACACACACACACCCTGTCCATCTCTCTCTCACATGCTCTGTGCATCTCTCTCTCACACACAGCCTGTCCATATCTCTCTCCCTCACACACACTCTGTCCACCTCTCTCTCACACACACCTTGTCCATCTCTCTCACACACACTCTGTCCATCTCTCTCTCTCACACAGAGCCTGTCCATCTCTCTCTCATACACACTCTGTCCATCTATCTGTCAAACACACACACACCCTGTCCATCTCTCTTTCACACACACTCTGTCCATCTCTCTCTCACACACATCCTGTCCATTTCCCTCTCTCACACACTCTGTTCATTTCTCTCTCACACACACTCTGCCCATCTCTCACACACACACTCTGTCCATCTCTCACACACACACTCTGTCCATCTCTCTCAAACACACACACCCTGTCCATCTCTCTCTCACACACACTCTGTCCATCTCTCTCTCACACACACTCTGTCCATCTCTCTCTCACACACACCCTGTCCATCTCTCTCTCACACACTCTGTCCATCTCTCTCTCTCTCAGACACACACTCTGTCCATCTCTCTCAAACACACACACACCCTGTCCATCTCTATCTCACACACACTCTGTCCATCTCACACACACACTCTGTCCATCTCTCTCTCTCACACACACACTCTGTCCATCTCTCTCAAACACACACACACCCTGTCCATCTCTCTCTCACACACTCTATCTGTCTCTCTCACACACACACACCCTGTCCATCTCTATCTCACACACACTCTGTCCATCTCTCTCTCTCTCACACACACTCTGTCCATCTCTCTCAAACGCACACACACCGTGTCCATCTCTCTCTCACACACACTCTGTCCATCTCTCTCTCTGTCACACAAACACTCTGTCTATCTCTCTCTCTCTAACACACACACTCTGTCCATCTCTCTCAAACACAAACACACCCTGTCCATCTCTCTCTCTCACACACACACACTCTGACCATCTCTCTCTCTCACACACCCTGTCCATCTCTCTCTCTCACACTCTGTCCATCTCTCTCTCTCTCACACACACACTCTGTCCATCTCTCTCAAACACACACACACCCTGTCCATCACTCTCTCACACACTCTGTCCATCTCTCTCTCACACAAACCCTGTCCATACCTCTCTCACACACACACGCTGTCCATCTCTCTCTCACGCACACACTCTATCTGTCTCTCTCACACACACACACCCCCTGTCCATCTCTCTCTCACACACACCCTGTCCATCTCTATCTCACACACACTCTGTCCATCTCTCACACACACACTCTGTCCAACTCTCTTTCACACACACACCCTGTCCATCTCTCTCTCTCAGACACTCTG
The DNA here is from genome assembly GCF_030028105.1 of Mobula birostris. Taxonomy (NCBI): domain Eukaryota; kingdom Metazoa; phylum Chordata; class Chondrichthyes; order Myliobatiformes; family Myliobatidae; genus Mobula; species Mobula birostris. The sequence goes on from NW_027278164.1 coordinate 9,684, forward strand.
TCTATCTCTCTCTCTCTAACACACACACTCTGTCCATCTCTCTCAAACACACACACACTGTCCATCTCTCTCTCTCACACACACACACTCTGTCCATCCCTCTGAAATACACACACACCCTGTCCATCTCTCTCACACAGACTCTGTCCATCTCTCTCTCACACACACACTCTGTCCATATCTCTCAAACACACACACACCCTGTCCATCTCTCTCTCACACACACTCTGTTCATCTCTCTCTCACACACATCCTGTCCATCTCTCTCTCTCACACACTCTGTTCATCTCTCTCTCACACACACTCTGTCCATCTCTCTCTCACAGACCACCTGTCCATCTCTCTCTCACACACACTCTGTCCATCTCTCTCTCTCTCACACACACACTCTGTCCATCTCTCTCAAACACACACACACCCTGTCCATCTCTCTCTCACATGCTCTGTGCATCTCTCTCTCACACACAGCCTGTCCATATCTCTCTCCCTCACACACACTCTGTCCACCTCTCTCTCACACACACCTTGTCCATCTCTCTCACACACACTCTGTCCATCTCTCTCTCTCACACAGAGCCTGTCCATCTCTCTCTCATACACACTCTGTCCATCTATCTGTCAAACACACACACACCCTGTCCATCTCTCTTTCACACACACTCTGTCCATCTCTCTCTCACACACATCCTGTCCATTTCCCTCTCTCACACACTCTGTTCATTTCTCTCTCACACACACTCTGCCCATCTCTCACACACACACTCTGTCCATCTCTCACACACACACTCTGTCCATCTCTCTCAAACACACACACCCTGTCCATCTCTCTCTCACACACACTCTGTCCATCTCTCTCTCACACACACTCTGTCCATCTCTCTCTCACACACACCCTGTCCATCTCTCTCTCACACACTCTGTCCATCTCTCTCTCTCTCAGACACACACTCTGTCCATCTCTCTCAAACACACACACACCCTGTCCATCTCTATCTCACACACACTCTGTCCATCTCACACACACACTCTGTCCATCTCTCTCTCTCACACACACACTCTGTCCATCTCTCTCAAACACACACACACCCTGTCCATCTCTCTCTCACACACTCTATCTGTCTCTCTCACACACACACACCCTGTCCATCTCTATCTCACACACACTCTGTCCATCTCTCTCTCTCTCACACACACCGTGTCCATCTCTCTCTCACACACACCCTGTCCATATCTCTCTCTCACACGCACACACCCTGTCCATCTCTCTCTCTCTCAGACACACACTCTGTCCATCTCTCTCAAACACAGACACACCCTGTCCATCTCCATATCACACACACTCTGTCCATCTCTCTCTGTCTCACACACACTCTGTCCATCTCTCTCTCACACGCACACACCCTGTCCATCTCTATCTCACACACACCCTGTCCATCTCTATCTCACACACACCCTGTCCATCTCTCTCTCACACACACTCTGTCCATCTATCTGTCAGACACACACACACCCTGTCCATCTCTCTTTCACACACACTCTGTCCATCTCTCTCTCACACACATCCTGTCCATTTCTCTCTCTCACACACTCTGTTCATTTCTCTCTCAAACACACTCTGTCCATCTCTCTCTCACACACACACTCTGTCCATTTCTCTCAAACACACACACACCCTGTCCATCTCTGTCTCACACACACTCTGTCCATCTCTCTCTCACACACACTCTGTCCATCTCTCTCTTACACAAACTCTGTCCATCTCTCTCACACACACTCTATCCATCTCTCTCTCACACACACCCTGTCCATCTCTCTCTCACACACACACTCTGTGAATCTCTCCCTCACACACACTCTGTCCATCTCTCACACACACACTCTGTCCATCCCTCTCTCTCACACACCCTGTCCATCTCTATCTCACACACACTCTGTCCATCTCTCTCACACACACACTATCCCTCACACACACACTCTGTCCATCTCTCTCTCACACACACCCTGTCCATCTCTCTATCTCACACACGCCCTGTCCATCTCCCTCTCTCACACACACACTCTGTCCATCTGTCTCAAACACACACACCCTGTCCATCTCTCTCTCACACACTCTGTCCATCTCTCTCTCTCTCAGACACACACTCTGTCCATCTCTCTCAAACACACACACACCCTGTCCATCTCTTTATCGCACACACCCTGTACATCTCTATCTCACACACACTCTGTACATCTCACACACACACTCTGTCCGTCTCTCTCTCTCTCACACACCCTGTCCATCTCTCTCTCTCACACTCTGTCCATCTCTCTCTCTCTCACACACACACTCTGTCCATCTCTCAAACACACACACACCCTGTCCATCTCTCTCTCACACTCTCTGTCCATCTCTCTCTCACACACACCCTGTCCATATCTCTCTCACACACACACACCCTGTCCATCTCTCTCTCATGCACACACTCTATCTGTCTCTCTCACACACACACACCCTGTCCATCTCTCTCTCACATACACCCTGTCCATCTCTATCTCACACACACCCTGTCCATCTGTATCTCACACACACTCTGTCCATCTCTCTCTCTCTCACACACACTCTGTCCATCTCTCTCAAACGCACACACACCGTGTCCATCTCTCTCTCACACACACTCTGTCCATCTCTCTCTCTCTCACACAAACACTCTGTCCATCCCTCTCAAACACACACACACCCTGTCCATCTCTTTATCACACACACCCTGTACATCTCTATCTCACACACACTCTGTCCATCTCACACACACACTCTGACCATCTCTCTCTCTCACACACCCTGTCCATCTCTCTCTCTCACACTCTGTCCATCTCTCTCTCTCTCACACACACATTCTGTCCATCTCTCTCTCACGCACACACTCTATCTGTCTCTCACACACACACACACCCCCTGTCCATCTCTCTCTCACACACACCCTGTCCATCTCTATCTCACACACACTCTGTCCATCTCTCACACACACACTCTGTCTAACTCTCTTTCACACACACACCCTGTCCATCTCTCTCTCTCACACACTCTGTCTATCTCTCTCTCTCTAACACACACACTCTGTCCATCTCTCTCAAACACACACACACCCTGTCCATCTCTCTCACACAGACTCTTACCATCTCTCTCTCACACACACACTCTGTCCATATCTCTCAAACACACACACACCCTGTCCATCTCTCTCTCACACACACTCTGTTCATCTCTCTCTCACACACATCCTGTCCATCTCTCTCTCTCACACACTCTGTTCATCTCTCTCTCACACACACTCTGTCCATCTCTCTCTCACAGACCACCTGTCCATCTCTCTCTCACACACACTCTGTCCATCTCTCTCTCTCTCACACACACACTCTGTCCATCTCTCTCAAACACACACACACCCTGTCCATCTCTCTCTCACATGCTCTGTGCATCTCTCTCTCACACACAGCCTGTCCATATCTCTCTCCCTCACACACACTCTGTCCACCTCTCTCTCACACACACCTTGTCCATCTCTCTCACACACACTCTGTCCATCTCTCTCTCTCACACAGAGCCTGTCCATCTCTCTCTCACACACACTCTGTCCATCTATCTGTCAAACACACACACACCCTGTCCATCTCTCTTTCACACACACTCTGTCCATCTCTCTCTCACACACATCATGTCCATTTCTCTCTCTCACACACTCTGTTCATTTCTCTCTCACACACACTCTGCCCATCTCTCACACACACACTCTGTCCATCTCTCACACACACACTCTGTCCATCTCTCTCAAACACACACACACCCTGTCCATCTCTCTCTCACACACACTCTGTCCATCTCTCTCTCACACACTCTGTCCATCTCTCTCTCTCTCACACACTCTGTCCATCTCTCTCTCTCACACACACATTCTGTCCATCCCTCTCAAACACTCACACACCCTGTCCATCTCTCTCTCTCACACACCCTGTCCATCTCTCTCTCTCACACACGACCTGTCCATCTCTCTCTCTCACACACACATTCTGTCAATCTGTCTCAAACACACACACACCCTGTCCATCTCTCTCTCACACACACTCTGTCCATCTCTCTCTCACATACACCCTGTCCATCTCTCTCTCACACACTCTGTCCATCTCTCTCTCTGACACACACTCTGTCCATCTCTCTCAAACACACACACACCCTGTCCATCTCTTTATCACACACACCCTGTACATCTCTATCTCACACACACCCTGTGCATCTCTCTCTCTCACACTCTGTCCATCTCTGTCTCTCTCACACACACAGTCTGTCCATCTCTCTCTCTCACACACTCTGTCTATCTCTCTCTCTCTAACACACACACTCTGTCCATCTCTCTCAATCACACACACACCCTGTCCATCTCTCTCTCACACACACCCTGTCCATATCTCTCTCACATACACACACACCCTGTCCATCTCTCTCTCACACACACCCTGCCCATCTCTATCTCACACACACTCTGTCCATCTCTCTCTCTCTCACACACACACTCTGTCCATCTCTCTCAAACGCACACACACCGTGTCCATCTCTCTCTCACACACACCCTGTCCATCTCTATCTCACAAACACTCTGTCCATCTCTCTCTCTCACACACACACACTATGTCCATCTCTCTCAAATACACACACACCCTGTCCATCTCTCTCTCTCACACTCTGTCCATCTCTCTCTCTCTCACACACACAATCTGTCCATCTCTCTCAAACACACACACATCCTGTCCATCTCTCTCTCACACACTCTGTCCATCTCTCACACACACCCTGTCCATATCTCTCTCACACACACACACACCCAGTCCATCTCTCTCTCATGCACACTATCTGTCTCTCTCACACACACACACGCACCCTGTCCATCTCTCTCTCACACACACCCTGTCCATCTCTATCTCACACACACTCTGTCCATCTCTCACACACGCTCTCTGTCCAACTCTCTCTCACAGACACACCCTGTCCATCTCTCTCTAACCCACACATTCTGTCCATCTCTCTCAAACACACACACACCATGTCCATCTCTCTCTCACACACACACACACTCTGTCCATCCCTCTCAAATACACACACACCCTGTCCATCTCTATCTCATACACACTCTGTTCATCTCTCTCTCTCTCTCACACACACTCTGTCCATCTCTATCTCACACACACCCTGTCCATCTCTATCTCACACACACTCTGTCCATCTCTCTCTCTCACACACACACACTATGTCCATCTCTCTCAAATACACACACCCTGTCCATCTCTCTCTCACGCACACACTCTATCTGTCTCACACACACACACCCTGTGCATCTCTCTCTCACACACACCCTGTCCATCTCTATCTCACACACACTCTGTCCATCTCTCTCTCTCAGACACACCATGTCTATTTCTCTCTCACACACACTCTCTGTCCATCACTCTCAAACACACACACACCCTGTCCATCTCTCTCTCTCACACAACCTGTCCATCACTCTCTCACACACACTCCGTTCATCTCTCTCTCACACATATGCTGTCCATCTCTCTCTCACACACACTCTGTCCATCTCTCTCTCTCCCTCACACACACACTCTGTCCATCTCTATCAAACACAGACACACCCTGTCCATCTCTCTCTCACACGCTCTGTCCATCTCTCACATACACACTCTGTCCATCCCTCTCTCTCAGAAACCCTGTCCATCTCTATCTCACACACACTCTGTCCATCTCTCTCACACACACACTATCCCTCACACACACACTCTGTCCATCTCTCTCTCACACACAGCCTGTCCATCTCTCTTACACGCCCTGTACATCTCTCTCTCTCACACACACACTCTGTCCATCTGTCTCAAACACACACACACCCTGTCCATCTCTCTCTCACACACACCCTGTCCATCTCTCTCTCACACACTCTGTCCATCTCTCTCTCTCTCAGACACACACTCTGTCCATCTCTCTCAAACACACACACACCCTGTCCATCTCTCTCTCACACACACCCTGTCCATCTCTATCTCAACCACACTCTGTCCATCTCTCTCTCTCTCTCACACACACTCGGTCCATCTCTCTCTCACATACACACCCTGTCCATCTCTCTCTCTCTCACACACAACCTGTCCATCTCTCTCTCTCTCTCACACACACACCCTGTCCATCTCTCTCTCACACACACACCCTGTCCATCTCTCTCTCACACACACACTCTGTGAATCTCTCCCTCACACACACTCTGTCCATCTCTCACACACACACTCTGTCCATCCCTCTCTCTCACACACCCTGTCCATCTCTATCTCACACACACTCTGTCCATCTCTCTCACACACACACACTCTGTCCATCTCTCTCTCACACACACCCTGTCCATCTCTCTCTCTCACACACACCCTGTCCATCTCTCTCTCTCACACACACACACTCTGTCCATCTGTCTCAAACACACACACACCCTGTCCATCTCTCTCTCACACACACCCTATCCATCTCTCTCTCACACACTCTGTCCATCTCTCTCTCTCTCAGACACACACCCTGTCCATCTCTATCTCACACACACTCTGTCCATCTCACACACACACTCTGTCCATCTCTCTCTCTCACACACACACTCTGTCCATCTCTCTCAAACACACACACACCCTGTCCATCTCTCGCACACTCTGTCCATCTCTCTCTCACACACACCCTGTCCATATCTCTCTCTCACACACATACACCCTGTCCATCTGTCTCTCATGCACACACTCTATCTGTCTCTCTCACACACACACACCCTGTCCATCTCTATCTCACACACACTCTGTCCATCTCTCTCTCTCTCACACACACTCTGTCCATCTCTCTCTCACACACACCGTGTCCATCTCTCTCTCACACTCACCCTGTCCATATCTCTCTCTCACACGCACACACCCTGTCCATCTCTCTCTCTCTCAGACACACACTCTGTCCATCTCTCTCAAACACACACACACCCTGTCCATCTCTCTCTCACACACACCCTGTCCATCTCTATATCACACACACTCTGTCCATCTCTCTCTGTCTCACACACACTCTGTCCATCTCTCTCTCACACGCACACACCCTGTCCATCTCTATCTCACACACACCCTGTCCATCTCTATCTCACACACACTCTGTCCATCTCTCTCTCTCACACACTCTGTCCATCTCTCTCTCACATACACACCCTGTCCATCTCTCTCTCTCTCACATACAACCTGTCCATCTCTCTCTCTCTCACACACACACACCCTGTCCATCTCTCTCTCACACACACACTCTGTGAATCTCTCCCTCACACACACTCTGTCCATCTCTCACACACACACTCTGTCCATCCCTCTCTCTCACACACCCTGTCCATCTCTATCTCACACACACTCTGTCCATCTCTCTCACACACACACTATCCCTCACACACACACTCTGTCCATCTCTCTCTCACACACACCCTGTCCATCTCTCTATCTCACACACGCCCTGTCCATCTCCCTCTCTCACACACACACTCTGTCCATCTGTCTCAAACACACACACACCCTGTCCATCTCTCTCTCACACACACCCTGTCCATCTCTCTCTCACACACTCTGTCCCTCTCTCTCTCTCAGACACACACTCTGTCCATCTCTCTCAAACACACACACACCCTGTCCATCTCTCTCTCACACACTGTGTCCATCTCTCTCTCACACACACACACCCTGTCCATCTCTCTCTCTCACACACTCTGTCTATCTCTCTCTCTCTAACACACACACTCTGTCCATCTCTCTCAAACACAAACACACCCTGTCCATCTCTCTCTCTCACACACACACACCCTGTCCATCTCTCACACACTCTGTCCATCTCTCTCTCACACACACCCTGTCCATATCTCTCTCACACACACAAGAGACCCTGTCCATCTCTCTCTCTCTCAGACACACACTCTATCTGTCTCTCTCACACACACACACACCCTGTCCATCTCTCTCTCACATACACCCTGTCCATCTCTATCTCACACACTCCCAGTCCATCTGTATCTCACACACACTCTGTCCATCTCTCTCTCACACACACTCTGTCCATCTCTCTCAAACTCACACACACCGTGTCCATCTCTCTCTCACACACACTCTGTCCATCTCTCTCTCTGTCACACAAACACTCTGTCTATCTCTCTCTCTCTAACA
>NW_027278165.1:0-17919 GCF_030028105.1 Mobula birostris
TACCACCACCCCCCCCCCCACAGTGTTCCACCCTGGCCATTTCCAACATCCTGTGCCACCCCCCACCCCATCACTCCCTCTCTACCACCCACCCCCCCCCCACAGTGTTCCACCCTGGCCATTCCCAACATCCTGTGCCAACCCCACCCCATCACTCCCTCTCTACCACCCCCCCCCCCACAGTGTTCCACCCGGGCCATTCCCAACATCCTGTGCCACCCCCACCCCATCACTCCCTCTCTACCACCCCCCCCCCCACAGTGTTCCACCCTGGCCATTCCCAACATCCTGTGCCACCCCCACCCCATCACTCCCTCTCTACCACCACCCCCCCCCACAGTGTTCCACCCTGGCCGTTCCCAACATCCTGTGCCACCCCCACCCCATCACTCCCTCTCTACCACCACCCCCCCCCACAGTGTTCCACCCTGGCCATTTCCAACATCCTGTGCCACCCCCACCCCATCACTCCCTCTCTACCACCCCCCCCCCCCACAGTGTTCCACCCTGGCCATTCCCAACATCCTGTGCCACCCCCACCCCATCACTCCCTCTCTACCACCCCCCCCCCCACAGTGTTCCACCCTGGCCATTCCCAACATCCTGTGCCACCCCCCCCAACCCCATCACTCCCTCTCTACCACCCCCCCCCCACAGTGTTCCACCCTGGCCATTCCCAACATCCTGTGCCACCCCCACCCCATCACTCCCTCTCTACCACCCCCCCCCACAGTGTTCCACCCTGGCCATTTCCAACATCCTGTGCCACCCCCACCCCATCACTCCCTCTCTACCACCACCCCCCAACAGTGTTCCACCCTGGCCATTCCCAACATCCTGTGCCACCCCCACCCCATCACTCCCTCTCTACCACCCCCCCCCCACAGTGTTCCACCCTGGCCATTCCCAACATCCTGTGCCACCCCCACCCCATCACTCCCTCTCTACCACCACCCCCCCCCCCACAGTGTTCCACCCTGGCCGTTCCCAACATCCTGTGCCACCCCCACCCCATCACTCCCTCTCTACCACCACACCCCCCCACAGTGTTCCACCTGGCCATTTCCAACATCCTGTGCCACCCCCACCCCATCACTCCCTCTCTACCACCCACCCCCCCCCCACAGTGTTCCACCCTGGCCATTCCCAACATCCTGTGCCACCCCCACCCCATCACTCCCTCTCTCCCACCCCCCCCCACAGTGTTCCACCCTGGCCATTCCCAACATCCTGTGCCACCCCCACCCCATCACTCCCTCTCTACCACACCCCCCCCACAGTGTTCCACCCTGGCCATTCCCAACATCCTGTGCCACCCCCACCCCATCACTCCCTCTCTACCACCACCCCCCCCCACAGTGTTCCACCCTGGCCATTCCCAACATCCTGTGCCACCCCCACCCCATCACTCCCTCTCTACCACCCCCCCCCCACAGTGTTCCACCCTGGCCATTCCAACATCCTGTGCCACCCCCACCCCATCACCTCTCTACCACCCCCCCCCACAGTGTTCCACCCTGGCCATTCCCAACATCCTGTGCCACCCCCACCCCATCACTCCCTCTCTACCACACCCCCCCCCAGTGTTCCACCCTGGCCATTCCCAACATCCTGTGCCACCCCCACCCCATCACTCCCTCTCTACCACCACCCCCCCACAGTGTTCCACCCTGGCCATTCCCAACATCCTGTGCCACCCCCACCCCATCACTCCCTCTCTACCACCCCCCCCACCACAGTGTTCCACCCTGGCCATTCCCAACATCCTGTGCCACCCCCACCCCATCACTCCCTCTCTACCACCCCCCCCCCCCACAGTGTTCCACCCTGGCCATTCCCAACATCCTGTGCCACCCCCACCCCATCACTCCCTCTCTACCACCCCCCCCCACAGTGTTCCACCCTGGCCATTCCCAATATCCTGTGCCACCCCCACCCCCACCCCATCACTCCCTCTCTACCACACCCCCCCCCCACAGTGTTCCACCCTGGCCATTCCCAACATCCTGTGCCACCCCCCACCCCATCACTCCCTCTCTACCACCCCCCCCCCACAGTGTTCCACCCTGGCCATTCCCAACATCCTGTGCCACCCCCACCTCATCGCTCCCTCTCTACCACCCCCCCCCACAGTGTTCCACCCTGGCCATTCCCAACATCCTGTGCCACCCCCACCCTCACCCCATCACTCCCTCTCTACCACCCACCCCCACAGTGTTCCACCCTGGCCATTCCCAACATCCTGTGCCACCCCCACCCCATCACTCCCTCTCTACCACTCCCCCCCCACAGTGTTCCACCCTGGCCATTCCCAACATCCTGTGCCACCCCCACCCTCACCCCATCACTCCCTCTCTACCACTCCCCCCCCCCACAGTGTTCCACCCTGGCCATTCCCAACATCCTGTGTCATCCCCACCCCATCACTCCCTCTCTACCACACCCCCCACAGTATTCCACCCTGGCCATTCCGAACATCCTGTGCCACCCCCACCCCATCACTCCCTCTCTACCACCCCCCCCCCACAGTGTTCCACCCTGGCCATTCCCAACATCCTGTGCCACCCCCACCCCATCACTCCCTCTCTACCACCCCCCCCCCACAGTGTTCCACCCTGGCCATTCCGAACATCCTGTGCCACCCCCACCCTCACCCCATCACTCCCTCTCTACCACCCCCCCCCCCCACAGTGTTCCACCCTGGCCATTCCCAACATCCTGTGCCATCCCCACCCCATCACTCCCTCTCTACCACACCCCCCACAGTGTTCCACCCTGGCCATTCCCAACATCCTGTGCCACCCCCACCCCATCACTCCCACTCTACCACACCCCCACAGTGTTCCACCCTGGCCATTCCCAACATGCTGTACCACCCCCACCCCACCACTCCCTCTCTACCACCCCCCCCACAGTGTTCCACCCTGGCCATTCCCAACATCCTGTGCCACCCCCACCCCATCACTCCCTCTCTACCAACCCCCCGCCCCACAGTGTTCCACCCTGGCCATTCCCAACATCCTGTGCCACCCCCACCCCATCACTCCCTCTCTACCACACCCCCACAGTGTTCCACCCTGGCCATTCCCAACATCCTGTGCCACCCCCACCCCATCACTCCTTCTCTACCACACCCCCCACAGTGTTCCACCCTGGCCATTCCCAACATCCTGTGCCACCCCCACCCCATCACTCTCTCTCTACCACCCCCCCCACCACAGTGTTCCACCCTGGCCATTCCCAACATCCTGTGCCACCCCCACCCCATCACTCCCTCTCTACCACACCCCCCCACAGTGTTCCACCCTGGCCATTCCCAACATCCTGTGCCACCCCCACCCCATCACTCCCTCTCTACCACACCCCCACAGTATTCCACCCTGGCCATTCCCAACAACCTGTGCCACCCCCACCCCATCACTCCCTCTCCACCACACCCCCACAGTGTTCCACCCTGGCCATTCCCAACATCCTGTGCCACCCCCACCCCATCACTCCCTCTCTACCACCACCCCCCCACAGTGTTCCACCCTGGCCATTCCCAACATCCTGTGCCACCCCCACCCCATCACTCCCTCTCTACCACACCCCCCCCACAGTGTTCCACCCTGGCCATTCCCAACATCCTGTGCCACCCCCACCCCATCACTCCCTCTCTACCACCCCCCCCCCCACAGTGTTCCACCCTGGCCATTCCCAACATCCTGTGCCACCCCCACCCCATCACTCCCTCTCTACCACCACCCCCCCCCACAGTGTTCCACCCTGGCCGTTCCCAACATCCTGTGCCACCCCCACCCCATCACTCCCTCTCTACCACCACACCCCCCCACAGTGTTCCACCCTGGCCATTTCCAACATCCTGTGCCACCCCCACCCCATCACTCCCTCTCTACCACCCACCCCCCCCCACAGTGTTCCACCCTGGCCATTCCCAACATCCTGTGCCACCCCCACCCCATCACTCCCTCTCTACCACCCCCCCCCACAGTGTTCCACCCTGGCCATTCCCAACATCCTGTGCCACCCCCACCCCATCACTCCCTCTCTACCACACCCCCCCACAGTGTTCCACCCTGGCCATTCCCAACATCCTGTGCCACCCCCACCCCATCACTCCCTCTCTACCACCACCCCCCCACAGTGTTCCACCCTGGCCATTCCCAACATCCTGTGCCACCCCCACCCCATCACTCCCTCTCTACCACCCCCCCCCACCACAGTGTTCCACCCTGGCCATTCCCAACATCCTGTGCCACCCCCACCCCATCACTCCCTCTCTACCACCGCCCCCCCCACAGTGTTCCACCCTGGCCATTCCCAACATCCTGTGCCAACCCCACCCCATCACTCCCTCTCTACCACCCCCCCCCCCACAGTGTTCCACCCTGGCCATTCCCAATATCCTGTGCCACCCCCACCCTCACCCCATCACTCCCTCTCTACCACCCCCCCCCCCACAGTGTTCCACCCTGGCCATTCCCAACATCCTGTGCCACCCCCACCCCATCACTCCCTCTCTACCACTCCCCCCCCACAGTGTTCCACCCTGGCCATTCCCAACATCCTGTGCCACCCCCCACCCTCACCCCATCACTCCCTCTCTACCACTCCCCCGCCACAGTGTTCCACCCTGGCCATTCCCAACATCCTGTGTCATCCCCACCCCATCACTCCCTCTCTACCACACCCCCCACAGTATTCCACCCTGGCCATTCCGAACATCCTGTGCCACCCCCACCCCATCACTCCCTCTCTACCACCCCCCCCCCCACCGTGTTCCACCCTGGCCATTCCCAACATCCTGTGCCACCCCCACCCCATCACTCCCTCTCTACCACCCCCCCCCACAGTGTTCCACCCTGGCCATTCCCAACATCCTGTGCCACCCCCACCCTCACCCCATCACTCCCTCTCTACCACCCCCCCCCCCACAGTGTTCCACCCTGGCCATTCCCAACATCCTGTGCCATCCCCACCCCATCACTCCCTCTCTACCACACCCCCCACAGTGTTCCACCCTGGCCATTCCCAACATCCTGTGCCACCCCCACCCCATCACTCCCTCTCTACCACACCCCCACAGTGTTCCACCCTGGCCATTCCCAACATCCTGTACCACCCCCACCCCACCACTCCCTCTCTACCACCCCCCCCACAGTGTTCCACCCTGGCCATTCCCAACATCCTGTGCCACCCCCACCCCATCACTCCCTCTCTACCACACCCCCACAGTGTTCCACCCTGGCCATTCCCAACATCCTGTGCCACCCCCACCCCCACCCCACCACTCCCTCTCTACCACCCCCCCCACAGTGTTCCACCCTGGCCATTTCCAACATCCTGTGCCACCACCACCCCATCACTCCCTCTCTACCACACCACCCCCCCCACAGTGTTCCACCCTGGCCATTCCCAACATCCTGTGCCACCCCCACCCCCACCCCATCACTCCCTCTCTACCACCCCCCCCCACCACAGTGTTCCACCCTGGCCATTCCCAACATCCTGTGCCACCCCCACCCCATCACTCCCTCTCTACCACACCCCCCCACAGTGTTCCACCCTGGCCATTCCCAACATCCTGTGCCACCCCCACCCCATCACTCCCTCTCTACCACACCCCCACAGTATTCCACCCTGGCCATTCCCAACAACCTGTGCCACCCCCACCCCATCACTCCCTCTCCACCACACCCCCACAGTGTTCCACCCTGGCCATTCCCAACATCCTGTGCCACCCCCACCCCATCACTCCCTCTCTACCACCCCACCCCCCACAGTGTTCCACCCTGGCCATTTCCAACATCCTGTGCCCCCCCACCCCATCACTCCCTCTCTACCACCCCCCCCACAGTGTTCCACCCTGGCCATTTCCAACATCCTGTGCCACCCCCACCCCATCACTCCCTCTCTACCACCCCCCCCCCCACAGTGTTCCACCCTGGCCATTCCCAACATCCTGTGCCACCCCCACCCCATCACTCCCTCTCTACCACCCCCCCCCACAGTGTTCCACCCTGGCCATTCCCAACATCCTGTGCCACCCCCACCCCATCACTCCCTCTCTACCACCACCCCCCCACAGTGTTCCACCCTGGCCATTCCCAACATCCTGTGCCACCCCCACCCCATCACTCCCTCTCTACCACACCCCCCCCACAGTGTTCCACCCTGGCCATTCCCAACATCCTGTGCCACCCCCACCCCATCACTCCCTCTCTACCACCCCCCCCCCACAGTGTTCCACCCTGGCCATTCCCAACATCCTGTGCCACCCCCACCCCATCACTCCCTCTCTACCACCACCCCCCCCCACAGTGTTCCACCCTGGCCGTTCCCAACATCCTGTGCCACCCCCACCCCATCACTCCCTCTCTACCACCACACCCCCCCACAGTGTTCCACCCTGGCCATTTCCAACATCCTGTGCCACCCCCACCCCATCACTCCCTCTCTACCACCCACCCCCCCCCACAGTGTTCCACCCTGGCCATTCCCAACATCCTGTGCCACCCCCACCCCATCACTCCCTCTCTACCACCCCCCCCCCACAGTGTTCCACCCTGGCCATTCCCAACATCCTGTGCCACCCCCACCCCATCACTCCCTCTCTACCACACCCCCCCACAGTGTTCCACCCTGGCCATTCCCAACATCCTGTGCCACCCCCACCCCATCACTCCCTCTCTACCACCACCCCCCCACAGTGTTCCACCCTGGCCATTCCCAACATCCTGTGCCACCCCCACCCCATCACTCCCTCTCTACCACCCCCCCCACCACAGTGTTCCACCCTGGCCATTCCCAACATCCTGTGCCACCCCCACCCCATCACTCCCTCTCTACCACCGCCCCCCCCACAGTGTTCCACCGTGGCCATTCCCAACATCCTGTGCCAACCCCACCCCATCACTCCCTCTCTACCACCCCCCCCCCACAGTGTTCCACCCTGGCCATTCCCAATATCCTGTGCCACCCCCACCCTCACCCCATCACTCCCTCTCTACCACCCCCCCCCCACAGTGTTCCACCCTGGCCATTCCCAACATCCTGTGCCACCCCCACCCCATCACTCCCTCTCTACCACTCCCCCCCCACAGTGTTCCACCCTGGCCATTCCCAACATCCTGTGCCACCCCCACCCTCACCCCATCACTCCCTCTCTACCACTCCCCCCCCACAGTGTTCCACCCTGGCCATTCCCAACATCCTGTGTCATCCCCACCCCATCACTCCCTCTCTACCACACCCCCCACAGTATTCCACCCTGGCCATTCCGAACATCCTGTGCCACCCCCACCCCATCACTCCCTCTCTACCACACCCCCCCCCACAGTGTTCCACCCTGGCCATTCCCAACATCCTGTGCCACCCCCACCCCATCACTCCCTCTCTACCACCCCCCCCCACAGTGTTCCACCCTGGCCATTCCCAACATCCTGTGCCACCCCCACCCTCACCCCATCACTCCCTCTCTACCACCCCCCCCCCCACAGTGTTCCACCCTGGCCATTCCCAACATCCTGTGCCATCCCCACCCCATCACTCCCTCTCTACCACACCCCCCACAGTGTTCCACCCTGGCCATTCCCAACATCCTGTGCCACCCCCACCCCATCACTCCCTCCCTACCACACCCCCACAGTGTTCCACCCTGGCCATTCCCAACATCCTGTACCACCCCCACCCCACCACTCCCTCTCTACCACCCCCCCCACAGTGTTCCACCCTGGCCATTCCCAACATCCTGTGCCACCCCCACCCCATCACTCCCTCTCTACCACACCCCCACAGTGTTCCACCCTGGCCATTCCCAACATCCTGTGCCACCCCCACCCCCACCCCACCACTCCCTCTCTACCACCCCCCCCACAGTGTTCCACCCTGGCCATTTCCAACATCCTGTGCCACCACCACCCCATCACTCCCTCTCTACCACACCACCCCCCCCACAGTGTTCCACCCTGGCCATTCCCAACATCCTGTGCCACCCCCACCCCCACCCCATCACTCCCTCTCTACCACCCCCCCCCCCACAGTGTTCCACCCTGGCCATTCCCAACATCCTGTGCCACCCCCACCCCCACCCCATCACTCCCTCTCTACCACTCCCCACCCACAGTGTTCCACCCTGGCCATTCCCAACATCCTGTGCCACCCCCACCCCATCACTCCCTCTCTACCACACCCCCCCACAGTGTTCCACCCTGGCCATTCCCAACATCCTGTGCCACCCCCACCCCATCACTCCCTCTCTACCACACCCCCCCACAGTGTTCCACCCTGGCCATTCCCAACATCCTGTGCCACCCCCACCCCATCACTCCCTCTCTACCACCACCCCCCCACAGTGTTCCACCCTGGCCATTCCCAACATCCTGTGCCACCCCCACCCCATCACTCCCTCTCTACCACCCCCCCCCACCACAGTGTTCCACCCTGGCCATTCCCAACATCCTGTGCCACCCCCACCCCATCACTCCCTCTCTACCACCCCCCCCCACAGTGTTCCACCCTGGCCATTCCCAACATCCTGTGCCACCCCCACCCCATCACTCCCTCTCTACCACCCCCCCCCCACAGTGTTCCACCCTGGCCATTCCCAATATCCTGTGCCACCCCCACCCCCACCCCATCACTCCCTCTCTACCACCCCCCCCCCCCACAGTGTTCCACCCTGGCCATTCCCAACATTCTGTGCCACCCCCACCCCATCACTCCCTCTCTACCACCCCCCCCCCACAGTGTTCCACCCTGGCCATTCCCAACATCCTGTGCCACCCCCACCCCATCACTCCCTCTCTACCACCCCCCCCACAGTGTTCCACCCTGGCCATTCCCAACATCCTGTGCCACCCCCACCCTCACCCCATCACTCCCTCTCTATCACCCCCCCCCCCACAGTGTTCCACCCTGGCCATTCCCAACATCCTGTGCCACCCCCACCCCATCACTCCCTCTCTACCACCCCCCCCCCCACAGTGTTCCACCCTGGCCATTCCCAACATCCTGTGCCACCCCCACCCCATCACTCCCTCTCTACCACACCCCCACAGTGTTCCACCCTGGCCATTCCCAACATCCTGTGCCACCCCCACCCCCTCCCCACCACTCCCTCTCTACCACCCCCCCCACAGTGTTCCACTCTGGCCATTTCCAACATCCTGTGCCACCCCCACCCCATCACTCCCTCTCTACCACACCACCCCCCCAACAGTGTTCCACCCTGGCCATTCCCAACATCCTGTGCCACCCCCACCCCCACCCCATCACTCCCTCTCTACCACCACCCCCCCCACAGTGTTCCACCCTGGCAATTCCCAACATCCTGTGCCACCCCCACCCCATCACTCCCTCTCTACCACCCCCCCCCCCCACAGTGTTCCACCCTGGCCATTTCCAACATCCTGTGCCACCCCCACCCGATCACTCCCTCTCTACCACCCCCCCCCACAGTGTTCCACCCTGGCCATTCCCAACATCCTGTGCCACCCCCACCCCATCACACCCTCTCTACCACCCCCCCCCACAGTGTTCCACCCTGGCCATTCCCAACATCCTGTGCCACCCCCACCCCATCACTCCCTCTCTACCATCCCCCCCCCCACAGTGTTCCACCCTGGCCATTCCCAACATCCTGTGCCACCCCCACCCCATCACTCCCTCTCTACCACCCCCCCCCCACAGTGTTCCACCCTGGCCATTCCCAACATCCTGTGCCACCCCCACCCTCACCCCATCACTCCCTCTCTACCACCCCCCCCCACAGTGTTCCACCCTGGCCATTCCCAACATCCTGTGCCACCCCCACCCCATCACTCCCTCTCTACCACTCCCCCCCCACAGTGTTCCACCCTGGCCATTCCCAACATCCTGTGCCACCCCCACCCTCACCCCATCACTCCCTCTCTACCACCCCCCCCCCACAGTGTTCCACCCTGGCCATTCCCAACATCCTGTGCCATCCCCACCCCATCACTCCCTCTCTACCACACCCCCCACAGTGTTCCACCCTGGCCATTCCCAACATCCTGTGCCACCCCCACCCCATCATTCCCTCTCTACCACCCCCCCCCCACAGTGTTCCACCCTGGCCATTTCCAACATCCTGTGCCACCCCCACCCCATCACTCCCTCTCTACCACCCCCCCCACAGTGTTCCACCCTGGCCATTCCCAACATCCTGTGCCACCCCCACCCTCACCCCATCACTCCCTCTCTACCACCCCCCCCCCCCACAGTGTTCCACCCTGGCCATTCCCAACATCCTGTGCCATCCCCACCCCATCACTCCCTCTCTACCGCCCCCCCCCAGGGTTCCACCCTGGCCATTCCCAACATCCTGTACCACCCCCACCCCACCACTCCCTCTCTACCACCCCCCCCCCCACAGTGTTCCACCCTGGCCATTCCCAACATCCTGTGCCACCCCCACCCCATCACTCCCTCTCTACCACACCCCCACAGTGTTCCACCCTGGCCATTCCCAACATCCTGTGCCACCCCCATCCCCACCCCACCACTCCCTCTCTACCACCACACCCCCCCACAGTGTTCCACCCTGGCCATTTCCAACATCCTGTGCCACCCCCACCCCATCACTCCCTCTCTACCACCCACCCCCCCCCACAGTGTTCCACCCTGGCCATTCCCAACATCCTGTGCCACCCCCACCCCATCACTCCCTCTCTACCACCCCCCCCCACAGTGTTCCACCCTGGCCATTCCCAACATCCTGTGCCACCCCCACCCCATCACTCCCTCTCTACCACACCCCCCCACAGTGTTCCACCCTGGCCATTCCCAACATCCTTTGCCACCCCCACCCCATCACTCCCTCTCTACCACCACCCCCCCACAGTGTTCCACCCTGGCCATTCCCAACATCCTGTGCCACCCCCACCCCATCACTCCCTCTCTACCACCCCCCCCACCACAGTGTTCAACCCTGGCCATTCCCAACATCCTGTGCCACCCCCACCCCATCACTCCCTCTCTACCACCGCCCCCCCCACAGTGTTCCACCCTGGCCATTCCCAACATCCTGTGCCATCCCCACCCCATCACTCCCTCTCTACCACCCCCCCCCCACAGTGTTCCACCCTGGCCATTCCCAATATCCTGTGCCACCCCCACCCTCACCCCATCACTCCCTCTCTACCACCCCCCCCCCACAGTGTTCCACCCTGGCCATTCCCAACATCCTGTGCCACCCCCACCCCATCACTCCCTCTCTACCACTCCCCCCCCACAGTGTTCCACCCTGGCCATTCCCAACATCCTGTGCCACCCCCACCCTCACCCCATCACTCCCTCTCTACCACTCCCCCCCCCACAGTGTTCCACCCTGGCCATTCCCAACATCCTGTGTCATCCCCACCCCATCACTCCCTCTCTACCACACCCCCCACAGTATTCCACCCTGGCCATTCCGAACATCCTGTGCCACCCCCACCCCATCACTCCCTCTCTACCACCCCCCCCCACAGTGTTCCACCCTGGCCATTCCCAACATCCTGTGCCACCCCCACCCCATCACTCCCTCTCTACCACCCCCCCCCCACAGTGTTCCACCCTGGCCATTCCCAACATCCTGTGCCACCCCCACCCTCACCCCATCACTCCCTCTCTACCACCCCCCCCCCACAGTGTTCCACCCTGGCCATTCCCAACATCCTGTGCCATCCCCACCCCATCACTCCCTCTCTACCACACCCCCCACAGTGTTCCACCCTGGCCATTCCCAACATCCTGTGCCACCCCCACCCCATCACTCCCTCTCTACCACACCCCCACAGTGTTCCACCCTGGCCATTCCCAACATCCTGTACCACCCCCACCCCACCACTCCCTCTCTACCACCCCCCCCACAGTGTTCCACCCTGGCCATTCCCAACATCCTGTGCCACCCCCACCCCATCACTCCCTCTCTACCACACCCCCACAGTGTTCCACCCTGGCCATTCCCAACATCCTGTGCCACCCCCACCCCCACCCCACCACTCCCTCTCTACCACCCCCCCCCACAGTGTTCCACCCTGGCCATTTCCAACATCCTGTGCCACCACCACCCCATCACTCCCTCTCTACCACACCACCCCCCCCACAGTGTTCCACCCTGGCCATTCCCAACATCCTGTGCCACCCCCACCCCCACCCCATCATTCCCTCTCTACCACCCCCCCCCCCACAGTGTTCCACCCTGGCCATTCCCAACATCCTGTGCCACCCCCACCCCATCACTCCCTCTCTACCACCCCCCCCCCACAGTGTTCCACCCTGGCCATTTCCAACATCCTGTGCCACCCCCACCCGATCACTCCCTCTCTACCACCCCACCCACAGTGTTCCACCCTGGCCATTCCAAACATCCTGTGCCACCCCCACCCCATCACTCCCTCTCTACCACCCCCCCCCCCCACAGTGTTCCACCCTGGCCATTCCCAACATCCTGTGCCACCCCCACCCCATCACTCCCTCTCTACCACCCCCCCCCCCCACAGTGTTCCACCCTGGCCATTCCCAACATCCTGTGCCACCCCCACCCCATCACTCCCTCTCTACCACCCCCCCCACAGTGTTCCACCCTGGCCATTCCCAACATCCTGTGCCACCCCCACCCTCACCCCATCACTCCCTCTCTACCATCCCCCCCCCCACAGTGTTCCACCCTGGCCATTCCCAACATCCTGTGCCACCCCCACCCCATCACTCCCTCTCTACCACTCCCCCCCCACAGTGTTCCACCCTGGCCATTCCCAACATCCTGTGCCACCCCCACCCTCACCCCATCACTCCCTCTCTACCACTCCCCCCCCCCACAGTGTTCCACCCTGGCCATTCCCAACATCCTGTGCCATCCCCACCCCATCACTCCCTCTCTACCACACCCCCACAGTGTTCCACCCTGGCCATTCCCAACAGCCTGTGCCACCCCCACCATCACCCCATCACTCCCTCTCTACCACCCCCCCCCCACAGTGTTCCACCCTGGCCATTCCCAACATCCTGTGCCACCCCCACCCCATCACTCCCTCTCTACCACCCCCCCCCCCACAGTGTTCCACCCTGGCCATTCCCAACATCCTGTGCCACCCCCACCCTCACCCCATCACTCCCTCTCTACCACCCCCCCCCCACAGTGTTCCACCCTGGCCATTCCCAACATCCTGTGCCATCCCCACCCCATCACTCCCTCTCTACCACACCCCCCACAGTGTTCCACCCTGGCCATTCCCAACATGCTGTGCCACCCCCACCCCATCACTCCCTCTCTACCACTCCCCACCCACAGTGTTCCACCCTGGCCATTCCCAACATCCTGTGCCACCCCCACCCTCACCCCATCACTCCCTCTCTACCCCCCCCCCCCCCACAGTGTTCCACCCTGGCCATTCCCAACATCCTGTGCCATCCCCACCCCATCACTCCCTCTCTACCACACCCCCCACAGTGTTCCACCCTGGCCATTCCCAACATCCTGTGCCAACCCCACCCCATCACTCCCTCTCTACCACCCCCCCCCCCACAGTGTTCCACCCTGGCCATTCCCAACATCCTGTGCCACCCCCACCCCATCACTCCCTCTCTACCACCCCCCCCCACAGTGTTCCACCCTGGCCATTCCCAACATCCTGTGCCACCCCCACCCTCACCCCATCACTCCCTCTCTACCACCCCCCCCCCACAGTGTTCCACCCTGGCCATTCCCAACATCCTGTGCCATCCCCACCCCATCACTCCCTCTCTACCACAGCCCCCACAGTGTTCCACCCTGGCCATTCCCAACATCCTGTGCCACCCCCACCCCATCACTCCCTCTCTACCACACCCCCACAGTGTTCCACCCTGGCCATTCCCAACATCCTGTACCACCCCCACCCCACCACTCCCTCTCTACCACCCCCCCCACAGTGTTCCACCCTGGCCATTCCCAACATCCTGTGCCAACCCCACCCCATCACTCCCTCTCTACCACCCCCCCCCCCCACAGTGTTCCACCCTGGCCATTCCCAACATCCTGTGCCACCCCCACCCCATCACTCCCTCTCTACCACACCCCCACAGTGTTCCGCCCTGGCCATTCCCAACATCCTGTGCCACCCCCACCCCATCACTCCCTCTCTACCACCCCCCCCCACAGTGTTCCACCCTGGCCATTCCCAACATCCTGTGCCACCCCCACCCCCACCCCACCACTCCCTCTCTACCACCCCCCCCACAGTGTTCCACCCTGGCCATTTCCAACATCCTGTGCCACCCCCACCCCATCACTCCCTCTCTACCACACCACCGCCCCCACAGTGTTCCACCCTGGCCATTCCCAACATCCTGTGCCACCCCCACCCCCACCCCATCACTCCCTCTCTACCACCCCCCCCCCCACAGTGTTCCACCCTGGCCATTCCCAACATCCTGTGCCTCCCCCACCCCATCACTCCCTCTCTACCACCCCCCCCCCACAGTGTTCCACCCTGGCCATTTCCAACATCCTGTGCCACCCCCACCCGATCACTCCCTCTCTACCACCCCCCCCCACAGTGTTCCACCCTGGCCATTCCCAACATCCTGTGCCACCCACACCCCATCACTCCCTCTCTACCACACCCCCCACAGTGTTCCACCCTGGCCATTTCCAACATCCTGTGCCACACCCACCCCATCACTCCCTCTCTACCACCCCCCCCACAGTGTTCCACCCTGGCCATTCCCAACATCCTGTGCCACCCCCACCCCATCACTCCCTCTCTACCACCCCCCCCCCACAGTGTTCCACCCTGGCCATTCCCAACATCCTGTGCCACCCCCACCCCCACCCCATCACTCCCTCTCTACCACACCCCCACAGTGTTCCACCCTGGCCATTCCCAACATCCTGTGCCACCCCCACCCCATCACTCCCTCTCTACCACTCCCCACCCACAGTGTTCCACCCTGGCCATTCCCAACATCCTGTGCCACCCCCACCCCATCACTCCCTCTCTACCACCCCCCCCCACAGTGTTCCACCCTGGCCATTTCCAACATCCTGTGCCACCCCCACCCCATCACTCCCTCTCTACCACCCACCCCCCCCCACAGTGTTCCACCCTGGCCATTCCCAACATCCTGTGCCACCCCCACCCCATCACTCCCTCTCTACCACCCCCCCCCACAGTGTTCCACCCTGGCCATTCCCAACATCCTGTGCCACCCCCACCCCATCACTCCCTCTCTACCACACCCCCCCACAGTGTTCCACCCTGGCCATTCCCAACATCCTGTGCCACCCCCACCCCATCACTCCCTCTCTACCACCACCCCCCCACAGTGTTCCACCCTGGCCATTCCCAACATCCTGTGCCACCCCCACCCCATCACTCCCTCTCTACCACCCCCCCCACCACAGTGTTCAACCCTGGCCATTCCCAACATCCTGTGCCACCCCCACCCCATCACTCCCTCTCTACCACCGCCCCCCCCACAGTGTTCCACCCTGGCCATTCCCAACATCCTGTGCCATCCCCACCCCATCACTCCCTCTCTACCACCCCCCCCCCACAGTGTTCCACCCTGGCCATTCCCAATATCCTGTGCCACCCCCACCCTCACCCCATCACTCCCTCTCTACCACCCCCCCCCCACAGTGTTCCACCCTGGCCATTCCCAACATCCTGTGCCACCCCCACCCCATCACTCCCTCTCTACCACTCCCCCCCCACAGTGTTCCACCCTGGCCATTCCCAACATCCTGTGCCACCCCCACCCTCACCCCATCACTCCCTCTCTACCACTCCCCCCCCCACAGTGTTCCACCCTGGCCATTCCCAACATCCTGTGTCATCCCCACCCCATCACTCCCTCTCTACCACACCCCCCACAGTATTCCACCCTGGCCATTCCGAACATCCTGTGCCACCCCCACCCCATCACTCCCTCTCTACCACCCCCCCCCACAGTGTTCCACCCTGGCCATTCCCAACATCCTGTGCCACCCCCACCCCATCACTCCCTCTCTACCACCGCCCCCCCACAGTGTTCCACCCTGGCCATTCCCAACATCCTGTGCCACCCCCACCCTCACCCCATCACTCCCTCTCTACCACCCCCCCCCCCACAGTGTTCCACCCTGGCCATTCCCAACATCCTGTGCCATCCCCACCCCATCACTCCCTCTCTACCACACCCCCCACAGTGTTCCACCCTGGCCATTCCCAACATCCTGTGCCACCCCCACCCCATCACTCCCTCTCTACCACACCCCCACAGTGTTCCACCCTGGCCATTCCCAACATCCTGTACCACCCCCACCCCACCACTCCCTCTCTACCACCCCCCCCCACAGTGTTCCACCCTGGCCATTCCCAACATCCTGTGCCACCCCCACCCCATCACTCCCTCTCTACCACACCCCCACAGTGTTCCACCCTGGCCATTCCCAACATCCTGTGCCACCCCCACCCCCACCCCACCACTCCCTCTCTACCACCCCCCCCCACAGTGTTCCACCCTGGCCATTTCCAACATCCTGTGCCACCACCACCCCATCACTCCCTCTCTACCACACCACCCCCCCCACAGTGTTCCACCCTGGCCATTCCCAACATCCTGTGCCACCCCCACCCCCACCCCATCATTCCCTCTCTACCACCCCCCCCCCCCACAGTGTTCCACCCTGGCCATTCCCAACATCCTGTGCCACCCCCACCCCATCACTCCCTCTCTACCACCCCCCCCCACAGTGTTCCACCCTGGCCATTTCCAACATCCTGTGCCACCCCCACCCGATCACTCCCTCTCTACCACCCCACCCACAGTGTTCCACCCTGGCCATTCCAAACATCCTGTGCCACCCCCACCCCATCACTCCCTCTCTACCACCCCCCCCCCCCACAGTGTTCCACCCTGGCCATTCCCAACATCCTGTGCCACCCCCACCCCATCACTCCCTCTCTACCACCCCCCCCCCCCACAGTGTTCCACCCTGGCCATTCCCAACATCCTGTGCCACCCCCCACCCCATCACTCCCTCTCTACCACCCCCCCCACAGTGTTCCACCCTGGCCATTCCCAACATCCTGTGCCACCCCCACCCTCACCCCATCACTCCCTCTCTACCATCCCCCCCCCCACAGTGTTCCACCCTGGCCATTCCCAACATCCTGTGCCACCCCCACCCCATCACTCCCTCTCTACCACTCCCCCCCCACAGTGTTCCACCCTGGCCATTCCCAACATCCTGTGCCACCCCCCACCCTCACCCCATCACTCCCTCTCTACCACTCCCCCCCCCCCACAGTGTTCCACCCTGGCCATTCCCAACATCCTGTGCCATCCCCACCCCATCACTCCCTCTCTACCACACCCCCACAGTGTTCCACCCTGGCCATTCCCAACAGCCTGTGCCACCCCCACCATCACCCCATCACTCCCTCTCTACCACCCCCCCCCCCACAGTGTTCCACCCTGGCCATTCCCAACATCCTGTGCCACCCCCACCCCATCACTCCCTCTCTACCACCCCCCCCCCCCACAGTGTTCCACCCTGGCCATTCCCAACATCCTGTGCCACCCCCACCCTCACCCCATCACTCCCTCTCTACCACCCCCCCCCCACAGTGTTCCACCCTGGCCATTCCCAACATCCTGTGCCATCCCCACCCCCATCACTCCCTCTCTACCACACCCCCCACAGTGTTCCACCCTGGCCATTCCCAACATGCTGTGCCACCCCCACCCCATCACTCCCTCTCTACCACTCCCCCCCCCACAGTGTTCCACCCTGGCCATTCCCAACATCCTGTGCCACCCCCACCCTCACCCCATCACTCCCTCTCTACCCCCCCCCCCCCCACAGTGTTCCACCCTGGCCATTCCCAACATCCTGTGCCATCCCCACCCCATCACTCCCTCTCTACCACACCCCCCACAGTGTTC
>NW_027278166.1:0-17883 GCF_030028105.1 Mobula birostris
ATTCATGCCTTCTTCTAGCCTTCCTGATTTCCTTCTGAGCTGTTCTGTTGCATTTCTTGTGCTCCATAAGAACCTCATTTGTTCATGCGTGAAACTGTCCTGTTCTTTAATAGCACCTAGCTCCTTGCCTTGCGTTTCCTTTTTTTCTCTTAACCGGAGGCTCAATATCTCTTGCAAACTAAGGTTCCCTACACTTGTTATGTTTATTTTTTATTCTGACAGGCACATACAAGCTTGGTACCCTCAAAATGTTGTTTTTGAAAGCCTCCCACTTTCCAAGTACACAGTTGCTTGATAACAGTCTGTACCAATCCACATTTGCCAGTTCATTTTTGATTCAAAAAAGATTCAAAGATTCAAAAAACTTTATTGTCATTCTAACCGTACATCAGCTCTGCAGGGCAGAATGAGACAGCGTTTCTCAGGGGCAGTGCAATCATAACATAACAAACGCAATGCTAAATAATAAACATAACAATAAATAGTAAAACACAACAGCCACATGTCAGTTAAAATCAGTTGTAAGTGTCCAATGCAAGTTAAAAGTGTCCAAAGCAGAGTCAGGTGGAGCAGCTATTTAGCAGTCTGACTGCCTGTGGGAGGAACCTGTTTAGTAGTCTTGTGGTTTTAGTTTTGATGCTCCTGTAACGTTTGCCTGATGGCAGAAGAACAAATAGTTCATGGAGAGGGTGTGAGGGGTCTTTAATGATGTACCGTGTCTTCTGGAGGCATTGACTCTGAAAGAGGTCTTGGACAGAAGGTAGGGAGACCCCAATAACCTTCTCTGCTCCCCTAACCACCCTCTGCAAGGCTTTTTTGTCGACAGCACTGCAGCTGGAGTACCAGGTTGTGATGCAAAAGGTCAGCACGCTCTCAACCACGCCTCTGTAGAATGTAGTTAAGATTTTAGTGGGGAGTGATGCTTGTTTAAGCTTCCTCAGAAAGTGCAATCTCTGCTGGGCCCATGTCACAATCCCAGTGGTGTTCCTGGACCAGGTGAGATTGTCCGAGATCTGCACCCCAAGGAACTTGATGTTTTCCACTCTCTCCACTGTGGAGCCGCTGATGCTGAGGGGTGTGTGCTCAGGCTGAGACCGTCTGAATCATCGTCTGATACCATCAGAATTGGCCTTTCTCCAATTTAGAATCTCAAACCACAGACTAGTCCTATACTTTTGCATATGTAATTTGAAACTAATGGCATTGTGGTCAATGGATGAAAAGTGTTCCCCTACATAAACATCTGTCACTTGCCCTGTCTCATTCCCTGATACCAGATCTATGTACTGATGAAGGAAACATTCCTGGGCATATTTAATAAACTCTATCCCATCTAGTCCTTTTATAGTATGGGCTTCCCAGTCAATATGTGGAAAGTTAAAGTCACCTACTATAGCAACCTTATGTTCCTTGCAACAAGTCCGCGATCTCTTTACAAATTTCTTCCTCAAAATCCCAAGGACCGTAACATCATCAAATATCTCACGTGGTCTGTACATACCGGCTGTGTGGTGAAAAAGGCACAATTTACCTCTTTCACATCAGATGATTGAAGAAGTTTGGTATAGGCATCCCAAATCCAAATAATTTTCTATAGGGGCACAATTGAGAGCATCCTGACTGACTGCAGCACTGCCTGGTATGGGAACTGTACTTCCCTCAATCGCAGGACCCTGCAGAAGGTGGTGCGGACAGCCCAGCACATCTGCAGATGTGAACCTCCCATTATTCAGGACATTTACAAAGACAGATGTGTAAAAAGGGCCCGAAGGATCATTGGGGACTCAAGTCACCCCAACCACAAACTGTTCCAGTTGCTACCATCCAGGAAACAGTACCACAGCATAAAAGCCAGGATCAACAGGCTCTGGGACAGCTTCTTCCACCAGGCCGTCAGACGGATTAATTCACATTGATACAACAGAATTTCTATGTTATACTGACTGTCCTGTTGTATATTGCACATTTAGATGGAGACATAACGTAAAGATTTTTACTCCTCATGTATATGAAGGATGTAAGTAATAAAGTCAATTCAATTAAACGAGGATGTGACTAAACATACAGATGAAGGTAGAGCAGTAGATGTAGTGTATATGGATTTCAGCAAGGCATTTGATAAAGTACCCCATGTGAGGCTTATTGAGAAAGTAAGGAGGCATGGGATCCAAGGGGACATTGCTTTGTGGATCCAGAACTGGCTTGCCCACAGAAGGCAAAGAGTGGTTGTAGATGGGTCATATTCTATATGGATGTCAGTGACTAGTGGTGTGCCTCAGGGATCTGTTCTGGGACCCCTACTCTTCGTGATTTTTATAAATGACCAAGATGAGGAAGTGGAGGGATGAGTTAGTAAATTTGCTGATGACACAAAGATTGGAGGTGTTGTGGATAGTGTGGAAAACTGTCAGAGGTTACAGCGGGACATTGATAGGATACAAAACTGGACTGAGAAGTGGCAGATGGAGTTCAACCCAGATAAGTGTGAGATGCTTCATCTTAGTAGGTCAAATATGATGGCAGAATATAGCATTAATGGTAAGACTCTTGGCAATGTGGAGGATCAGAGGGATCTTGGGGTCCGAGTCCGTAGGACACTCAAAGCTGCTGTGCAGGTTGACACTGTGGTTAAGAACATGCAGTGCACTGGTCGTCATCAATCGTGGGATTGAATTTAGAATCCAAGAGGTAATGTTGCAACTATATAGGGCCCTGGTCAGACCCCACTTGGAGTACTGTGCTCAATTCTGGTCACCTCACTACAGGAAGGATGGGGAAACTGCAGAAAGGGTGCAGAGGAGATTTACAAGGATGTTGCCTGGATTGGGGAGCATGCCTTATGAGAATAGATTGAGTGAACTTAGCCTTTTCTCCTTGGAGTGACGGAGGATGAGAGGTGACCTGATAGAGGTGTATAAGATGTTGTGAGGCATTGGCTGTATGGATAGTCAGAGGCTTATTCCCAGGGCTGAAATGGTTAGCACAAGAGGGCACAGTTTTAAGGTACTTGGAAGTAGGTACAGAGGAGATGTCAGGGGTAAGTTTTTTACGCAGAGAGTGGCGAGCGCGAGGTGTGGGCTGCCAGTGATGGTGGTGGAGGCGGATACGATAGGGTCTTTTAAGAGACTCCTGGACAGGTACATGGAGCTTTGAAAAATAGAGGGCTATGGGGAACCCTAGTAGTTTCTAAGGTGAGGACATGTTCGGCACAGCTTTGTGCGCTGAAGGGCCTATATTGTGCTGTAGGTTTTCTATGTTTCTATGTTTCTAATTCAATATAGGTGGTCTGTAATATGGCCCCATTAACATGGTCGTACCTTTCTTATTTCTCCATTCCACCCGTACCACATCACAAGTTGTGTTTTCTAGTCTGTTCTGATGGAACAATGCCATGACATTTTACCTGACTAGTAATGCCATCCCTCTTTCTTTAATCCACCCGCACTGTCATGTCTGAAACCACGGAACCGCAGGATCTGAGCTGCCAGTCCCTCCCCTCCTGCAACCCAGTCTCATGAATGGCTAAATCCTGGTATTAATCCATGTCGAGTTCATCTGCCTTTCCTATCATCCTTCTTCCATTGAAATATATGCAGCTCAGGACACTAGTTGTACCATGCTCAACTTTTTGATTTCTGCCTTTGGCTGACGTCTTACCAAATCTGCCTCCTCAACCTCTCCACTAACTTCTCTGCCACTCTGTTTTCGTCCCCCTGTAACTCTAGTTTAAACTGTATAGTATTAACAACCTGCTAAATAATTGCTCCCCCTCCAGTTCAGGGCAAACCATCCCTTCTGTGCAGGTCCCGGCTTCCCTGGAAGAGAATCCAATGATCCAAAAATCTTATACTCTTCCTCCTACACCGACTCCTTCGCCACGTATTAAAGTGTATAATCTTCCTTGTTCTGGCCTCACTACCACGTAGCACTGGTCGCAATCCTGAGGTTACAACTCTGGAGGGCTGCCCTTTAACTTAGCACCCAACTCTGAATACCCTGTGCATAGCCTCATCACTCGTTCTACCCATGTTGCTGGTACCTACATGGACCACCACCAATGACTGTTCACACTTCCACTTAGGAATGCTGAGGACTCAATCTGAGATGTCCTCAACTCTGGCACATGAGAAGCATACCACCTGGGAATCCTATTCTCGCTCACAAGCCTCTTGTCCATCCCCTGAACTAATGAATCTGCTGTCACAACAGCATTGCCTCTTCTGCCCCCTTTCCTTCTGGGACACAGAGCCAGACTCAGTGCTGGAGACCTGACACTGTGACTTTCATCTGTTAGGTCTTCCTCCTCCTTCCCCCCACCACTCCCTAACAGTATCCAAAGTGATCTACCTGTCCTTGAGAGGGATGGCCACAAGGTGCTCTGCACTGGCTCCTTAATTCCTTTCCCCTTCCTGACAGTCACCCAGTTTACTGCACCTTGGGTGTAACTACATCTCTATACCTATCACCCCTTCAGCCTCCCGAATGATCGGGAGTTCATCCAGTTCCAGCACCAACTTTTTTATGAGGATTGTTGGAAGCTGCAGCTGGATGCACATCTCGCAGTTGTGGTCGTCAGGGTCACTGGAGATCTCCCTGCCTTCTCACATCCCACAAGAGGAGCATTCAACTATCTCGCCTAGCGTCTCAGCTGTCCTAACTGAGCAGATATAAAGAAGGGACGGGGAAAAAAACTTAACCTACAGTTTTTCTTTTCTTTACTTTCTCTGACTGAAGCCTCGAAGAGCCAAAGCCACAAAATCACCACTCCTACTCAAGAAGGAAAGAAGTGTCCACTCCAACAAAGGCCACTGCGATGATGGTCAATGCCCTCTTCCCTACCTTCCTTTAATTTGCTCTTGCTAATCAATCCCAAATGTGGATTTGTCATTGATCAAGTTGAATTACACTGCCTGGATTGTCACATACCCCGTGACAGGTTAAAGAACCAGCAGAGATGACAAACACCTTGGAGTCCAGTATTGCTATTAACTAATGGTATTTATTAGTAACTATGCAATACAGTAATATAAATGCAGATAAATCAAACACATTAGCAATGATTATATATGTAAGTAAGTATATCAGTAAGTGTGGAAATATATGAAAACCAAGCCTCTTCAAGTCTAGGGGTAAATAGATACAGTCTTACAATGATGAGTAAAGTTCAGTTCAGTTCATGGTATTGAGTTGAGTAGTGCTAGAGAGAGAGAGATTTGAGTCTTCAGGTGAGCTGTCGCCGTTGATCTTCCCGTTGTCCTCCGAAATCCTTTAAAAGTCACCGACTGTGACCACAACAAAGGGGACCGTTCTTCTGTGGTGGAGCTATCAACCCAGGCGAGCGTTGGGCACACAAATAACTCCCCACCGGTCACACCTTCTCCACGCTGCGAGAGCCACTGACCGATCCACCTGATCAATCCTCCAAAACCCACTTTTTCTGTGGGCACAACAAAGCTCATTCAGTGTCCAAAATCATGTGTCTCAGGTCTATCATCTGACCTTCCATTTATCTCCCCGTACTGAGTACCAACTGTCATTCAAACAGCTCCTCCCTTCTCTGTCTGTAAGAACGTACAAGCAGGCGATGTCCTTGGGAAAGTATAAATAAACTGTGAGCAGTCTTCACCTCTCTCTCTCTCTCTCTCTCTCTCTCTCTCTCTCTCTCTCTCTCTCTCCCCCCCCCCCCCCCTCTCTCTCTCTCTCTCTTAAAGACAAAATGTCGGTATTAAATAACTCTCTCTTTCTCTTTTCAAAAGCACAGCTCATAGGGGTAATCAAGCACAGTTCATAGGGGTAATTCAGGACCCCATCATACGATCCACTGCTGCCTTTTTCTAATCAGGGAGTGGAATCCCCTCCTCTCAAACTTGCAAAGTCCCTATTGGTCACTGGTCAAAGCTCAATTATGCTGCTGTGATCTGTTGCTGCTGGGAACTTAATGTCCAAGTATCAAAATGACAGGCAGGAAGGTAGAGGGGGTGACATTGCTCTATTTGTAAAAAATTAAATCAAATCATGAGAAGGAGGTGACATAGGCTGTTGAATCATTGTAGATAGAGCTAAGGAACTGCAAAGGGCATTGTTACAATAGTCAAGGAGGATTTCCATAAGAAGGTAGATTGGGAAAATCAGGGTTATGCTGAATTCCAGGAGGGTAAATTTCTAGAATGCCTATGAGATGGCTTTTTAGAGCAGCTCGTGGTTGAGCCCACTAGGGGATCAGCTATTCTAGAGTGGGTATTGTGCAATGAATTGGAATTGATTAGCGAGCTTCGGTTAAAAGAACCCACAGGGGCAAGTGATCATAATATGATGGAATTCACCCTGAAATTTGAGAAGGAGAAGCTAAAGTCAGATGTATCTATTACAGTGGAATAAAGGGAATTACAGTGGCATTAGAGAGGAGCTAGCCAGAATTGATTGGAAAAGAACACTGGCAGAAATGATGACAGAGCAGAAATGGCTGGAATTCCTGGAAGCGATAGATTCTCCAGATGGCGCTCATGGTGTGAAGTCACTTCTCAGCTTCGATCCATTACCATTTCATTTTATATCTATGATCACCTTTATTTAATTTACTTTTAAGTTTGGATTTTGAACTTTGAAGACATGAGCAAAGAAACAGGTACAAGACCTAAAGTCCGAGACATTAAACCTGCAAAAGAAGCCGATGGCGATGGAATAAAGAAACCCGATCCTAAACAACCTGAATTAACTTATGAATTGATGTTGAATTTGTTCCGCAGAAATATGCCGAAGTTTTAAAGAAGAGATTCAGTCAATTACAGATTCTATTGATGTGCTCGACCATGAAGTTCAACAGCAACAAAACAAAATCGCCGAACTGAAGGAGGATGCATGAAAAAAAGATCAAAAAATTGAGAGTTTGGAACTAAAACTTTCTTCGACAGATAAACAGCTGAAGAGTCTTAAATCCAAGATTACCGATCCAGAAGAAAGAACTTACGTTTAATTGGTCTCCCCGAGGGAGTTGAGACAAGAGACCCTTCAGTATTCTTTTCTGAGCTTTTAAAGACTGCATTTAGCTCTAAATTCCCTGATGATCCTCCATTGCTCGATCGTGTTCATCGTATTTTTCGTCGTAAATCAGATTCCCAATCTAAACCGAGACCAGTAATTATCCGATTTCATTATGTTCATGTCAAAGAGCAACTCACATGAGTAGCCCGACGGCAAGGAATGATTAAATTTCAAGACCAGCAGTTCCGATTGTATGAGGATTTCAGCCCCGAAGTAATGAGAGCGCGACTGGCTTTCAAACCTCTGATGATGGAATGTTACCAAAAAGATCTTAAACCCACGTTTCTGTATCCTGCCCGATTAAGAATTTCTCCTCCGAATAGCCAGCGATGTTTCTTCAATTCTACGAGTGCAGCTCGAAGCTTTCTGGAAGAACTTGAATCAGCTACCATGGTCTAATTACTATACGAATCTTGTGATATTGGTTTTGACTTTTCGATTTTTCTCAAATTCTATTATTCAAATAATTCATTTTTGAAGATTGACTTTTATAAGTTTAAGATTTCTAGTTTTGATTGGTAGCGTTGGTATTTTTTATACTTATTTTTTTATTATTGATGGATTCTTTATTTTTCCTTCCCTTTTATTTTCTTAATTTATAAATTTATGATTTCTGAAACAGTTATTATCGATTAGTTTCTATTTTTTTTATTATATGTGGGGGAATATCATGTTTTTCTCCCTGTGGTATAACCATGATGGCATTTTGTCTTCTCCTTCCCATAATACCTTATGTTCTTTTTCACCACGCCATCTTTTTGGGTTCTTCCTCCTATAATACTTTTCTTTCCAGATGTGCCTTTTTTCATTCAATTGTTCTCCCTTACAAATATTCAATATTGAATAATATGTATTGGTATCTCTTTTTTTTTCCTTTTATTTTATTATCATGTCAGTAATTAGAATACGAAGGTATTTTATTTTACTGTGTCTATTAAATCTATTGTCTTTTTCGTTGTTATAATGTACTCTTTTTTAGGTGGTCTTTTTACCAACGTATATTTTGGAGCTGCCTTCTGGAGAAATGGGGGTAGATTTAGTGTTAGTTAGCTTTCTGGCCTTTTCTTGGCTTAGTTTTGGGGTTTCTCAGGTGGTGGGTGGGGGGCTTTTACTCTTTTTCAAAGGGGCTAAATTTGAACTACAAAAATGTCTGCAGTGTCGTAACTTCCATTTCCTTTCCAAATGTTGATTCCTCTTCCGGTTTCATGAATTGATACTCTGGTTAACTCTTTATATACCCAAAGGTTGATTCTAGGTTAACATGGCTCAGAGGATTAATTTTCTTTCTTGGAATACAAATGGATTAAACCATCCAATTAAAAGGAAAAAGATTTTTAAAGTATTCCATAGAATAAATGCCCATATTATTTTTGCCTAAGAAACTCATGTGAGGAAAGAGGATAATCAACGTTTTTTTAGGTTTTGGAAGCAATTAGGTATCACTCAAACTCCAAAGCTAAAGTGAAAGGAGTTTCAATTTTTATGGATTCTTCAATTGCATTTGTAAATCAGGATACTTTCTCTGACCCGAATGGTAGATTCTTATCAATTACCGGTCTACTTTTTTAATAAGAAAATTGTTATGGTTAATGTTTATGCCCCAAATGTGGACTACCCTGAATTTTTAAAACAATTATTTACCTCCTTTCCTAATTTAAGTGATTACATGTTGATAATGGGGGTGACTTTAATTGCTGCTTAAATCCTTCGATGGATAAATTTGTACCTACTCAGGCACTACCGAATAAGTCGACCAATCTAATCAATTCGTTTTTGATTGATCCTGGAATGTCCGAAATCCGGAGGTTTCTACATCCTAAGGATAAAGAACTTTCTTTCTTTTCACATATACATCATACTTATTCTAGGATTGACTTTTTTTATAGACTCTCATTTAATTCCATCTGTAATTGAGTATAACATTGCCATCTCTGACCATGCACCATTGAATCTCTCTATCAAGTTACGAGATCTACCCTCTAATACTAGACAATGGTGTTTTAATTCCAATTTACTTCAAGACTCAGATTTTGTAAAGTTTATTAAGGATCAGATTGACTTCTTTTTTTTAACTAATGCTATGGACGAAATTCCCAGTGGGGTTATATGGAACACTTTTAAAGCCTGTATCCATGGTCAGATCATTTCCTACTCAGCTGGATTGAAAAAACGCACGAAGAATGAAATACTTGTGTTGATTGAAAAGATTAAAGACAGTGATAAACAATATGCCACTGCTCTTAATGAGGAGCTTTACAAACAAAGAGTTGAACTTCAAATGGAGCATATTTTACTCTTAACATCGTCAATAGAAAACCAACTAATGAAAACAAGAAGTGAGTTTTATATACATAGTGATAAATCTGGTAAATTATTAGCCAATCAATTAAAAACAGCTTTTGTTAAACATCAAATTATTAAGATTCGTAAACCTAATGATATTTTAACAGTTGATCATGATGAGATTAATAAATCTTTTCAAGAATTTTATACATCTTTATATCAGTCAGAATATACTCAAGATCCTAGGGAGAAGTATGACTTTTTAAGGAAATTGAACTTTCCGAAATTAACACCCAAAGAACGTCTAAATTTAGAAACACCTATTACGGATAAGGAAGTAATGGGTGCTACTTCTACAATGAATTCTGGCAAATCACCTGGCCCAGATAGCTATACAGCAGAATTTTTAAAGTTTTTTTTTCTATTCTTTCTCCCCAGTTCTGCAGAGTTTTTAGAGATGCAATTATCATAGGTAAACTACCACAATCATTTTATGGAGCCTCAATTTCCTTAATTAAAAAAAATAAGGATCCTACTGAAAGTGCATCTTATAGACCGATATCCTTATTGAATGTTGATTCAAAGTTTTTTCCTAAAATATTAGCATCTAGGTTAAAAAAGGTATTACCTCAAATTATTTCTGTGGATCAAACTGGATTTATTAAAAATCATTATTCATCTTTTAATATTAGGAGATTAATGAATATTAGAACCGTAGAACCATAGAAACTACAGCACAGAAACAGGCCTTTTGGCCCTTCTTGGCTGTGCCGAACCATTTTCTGCCTAGTCTCACTGACCTGCTCAAGGACCATATCCCTCCATACACCTCCCATCCATGTATCTGTCCAATTTATTTTTAAATGTTAAAAAAGAACCCGCATTTACCACCCCATCTGGCAGCTCATTCCATACTCCCACCACTCTCTGTGTGAAGAAACCCCCCCCTAATGTTCCCTTTAAACTTTTCCCACCTCACCCTTAACCCATGTCCTCTGGTTTTTTTCTCCCCTTGCCTCAGTGGAAAAAGCCTGCTTGCATTCACTCTATCTATACCCATCATAATTTTATATACCTCTACCAAATCCCCCCTCATTCTTCTACGCTCCAGGGAATGAAGTCCTAAACTACTCAACCTTTCTCTGTAACTGAGTTTCTCAAGTCCCGAAAACATCCTTGTAAACCTTCTCTGCACTCTTTCAACCTTATTTATATCCTTCCTGTAATTTGGTGACCAAAACTGAACACAATACTCCAGATTCGGCCTCACCAATGCCTTATACAACCTCATCATAACATTCCAGCTCTTATACTCAATACTTTGATTAATAAAGGCCAATGTACCAAAAGCTCTCTTTACGACCCTATCTACCTGTGACGCCATTTTTAGAGAATTTTGTATCTGAATTCCCAGATCCCTCTGTTCCACTGCACTCCTCAGTGCCTTACCATTAACCCTGTATGTTCTACCTTGATTTGTCCTTCCAACGTGCAATACCTCACACTTGTCTGTATTAAACTCCATCTGCCATTTTTCAGCCCATTTTTCCAGCTGGTCCAAATCCCTCTGCAGGCTCTGAAAACCTTTCTCACTGTCTACTACACCTCCAATCTTTGTATCATCAGCAAATTTGCTGATCCAATTTACCACATTATCATCCAGATTATTGATATAGATGACAAATAACAATGGACCCAGCACTGATGCCTGCAGCACACCACTAGTCACAGGCCTCCACTCGGAGAAGCAATTCTCTACTACCACTCTTTGGCTTCTTCCATTGAGCCAGTGTCTAATCCAATTTACCACCTCTCCATGTATACCTAGCGACTGAATTTTCCTAACTAACCTCCCATGCGGGACCTTGTCAAAGGCCTTACTGAAGTCCATGTAGACAATATCCACTGCCTTCCCTTCATCCACTTTCCTGGTAACCTCCTCGAAAAACTCCAATAGATTGGTCAAACATGACCTACCATGCACAAAGCCATGTTGACTCTCCCTAATAAGTCCCTGTCTATCCAAATGCTTGTAGATTCTGTCTCTTAGTACTCCCTCCAATAACTTACCTACTACCAATGTTAAACTTACCGGCCTATAATTTCCCAGATTACTT
Organism: Mobula birostris; assembly: GCF_030028105.1. NCBI lineage: Eukaryota > Metazoa > Chordata > Chondrichthyes > Myliobatiformes > Myliobatidae > Mobula > Mobula birostris. The sequence continues at coordinate 11,442 of NW_027278166.1, forward strand.
TTCGATCCTTTTTTAAACAACGGAACAACATGAGCCACTCTCCAATCCTTCGGCACCTCTCCTGTAGACAGCGACATTTTAAATATTTCTGCCAGGGCCCCTGCAATTTCAACACTAGTCTCCTTCAAGGTCCGAGGGAACACCCTGTCAGGTCCCGGGGATTTATCCACTTTAATTTTCCTCAAGACAGCAAGGATCTCCTCCTTTTCGATCTGTACAGTTTCCATGATCTCACTACTTGTTTCCCTTAATTCTATAGACTTCATGCCAGTTTCCTTAGTAAATACAGACGCAAAAAACCTATTTAAGATCTCTCCCATTTCCTTTGGTTCCGCACATAGCCGACCACGCTGATCTTCAAGAGGACCAATTTTATCCTTTACAATCCTTTTGCTGTTAATATACCTGTAAAAGCTCTTTGGACTATCCTTCACTTTGACTGCCAAGGCAACCTCATGTCTTCTTTTAGCCCTCCTGATTTCTTTCTTAAGTATTTTCTTGCACTTCTTATACTCCTCAAGCACCTTATTTACTCCCTGCTTCCTATACGTGTCATACAACTCCCTCTTCTTCTTTATCAGAGTTGTAATATCCCTTGAGAACCAAGGTTCCTTATTCCTATTCACTTTGCCTTTAATCCTGACAGGAACATACAAATTCTGCACTCTCAAAATTTCTCCTTTGAAGGCTTCCCACCTACCGATCACATCCTTGCCAGAGAACAACCTGTCCCAATCCACGCTTTTTAGATCCTTTCTCATTTCTTCAAATTTGGCCTTCTTCCAGTTCAGAACCTCAACCCTAGGGCCAGAACTATCCTTGTCCATGATCAAGTTGAAACAAATGGTGTTATGATCACTATGTTGATTTAGAAAACTTTCCTGAACACATTTTACAAACTCTAAACCATCTAGACTCCTAACAGTATGGGAGTCCCAATCGATATATGGAAAATTAAAATCCCCTACCACCACAACTTTATGTTTCCTGCAGTTGCCTGCTATTTCTCTGCAGATTTGCTCTTCCAATTCTCGTTGACTATTGGGTGGTCTGTAATACAATCCCACTAATGCGGCCATACCTTTCCTGTTTCTCAGCTCCACCCATAAGGACTCAGTAGACAAGCCCTCTAATCTGTCCTGCCTGAGCACTGCTGTAATATTTTCCCTAACAAGTAATGCCACTCCCCCACCTTTCATTCCTCTGCCTCGATCACATCTGAAACATTGGAACCCTGGAATATTAAGCTGCCAGTCCTGCCCCTCCTGTAGCCAAGTTTCACTAATTGCCACAACGTCATAATTCCACATGTCAATCCACGCCTTCAACTCATCCACCTTCCCTGCAAAACTCCTAGCATTGAAATATATACACCTCAGAAGATTTTTACCACCACTCACAACCTTTCTATTCGCGGATTTGCTTGAACTTTTAACATCATTTATTTTCACCCCAGCCACACTGTCAGCTCTGGCACTCTGGTTCCCATCCCCCTGCGAATCTAGTTTAAAGCCTCCCCAATAGCACTAACAAACCTCCCTGAAAGGATATTGGTCCCCCTGTAGTTCAAGTGTAACACGTCTCTCTTGTACAGGTCCCATCTGCCCCAGAAGAGGTCCCAATGATCCTGAAATCTGAAACCCTGCCCCCTACACCAGTTCCTCAGCCACTTGTTCATCCTCCAGAGCATCCTATTCCTACCCTCACTGGCATGTAGCACAGGTAGCAATCCTGAGATTACCACCCTCGAGGTCCTGCTTTTCAACTTCCTACCAAGCTTTCTATACTCACTCTCCAGGACCTCCTCACTCTTCCTTGCTATGTCATTGGTACCGATGTGCACCACGACATCTGGCTGATCACCCTCCCACTTCAGAATGTCATGCAATCGATCAGAGACATCCTTGACCCTGGCACCCGGGCAGCAACAAACCATCCTGGATTCTCTGTCACGACCACAGAACCTCCTATCTGTACCTCTAACTATTGAGTCCCCTCTCACTACCGCTCTCCTCTTTTCCACCCTCCCTTCTGCACTGCAGAGCCAGACTCAGTGCCAGAGATCCGGCTACTGCAGCTTGTCCCAGGTAAGTCATTCCCCCCAACAGTATCCAATGTGGTATACTTGTTGTTGAGGGGAATGGCCACAGGGGAACCCTGCTCTGCCTGCCCTTTCCTCTTCCCTCGCCTGAATATTGTTTATTCATGAGAACTCTGGTTAGGCCGCACTTGGAGTACTATGTCCAGTTCTGGTCGCCTCACTATAGGAAGGATGTGGAAGCATTGGAAAGGGTACAGAGGAGATTTACCAGGATGCTGCCTGGTTTAGAGAGTATGCATTATGATCAGAGATTAAGGGAGCTAGGGCTTTACTCTTTGGAGAGGAGGATAAGAGGAGACGTGATAAAGGTGTACAAGATAATGAGAGGAATAGATAGAGTGGATAGCCAGCGCCTCTTCCCCAGGGCACCACTGCTCAATACAAGAGGACATGGCTTTAAGGTAAAGGTTGGGAAGTTCAAGGGGGATATTAGAGGAAGGTTTTTTACTCAGAGAGTGGTTGGTGCGTGGAATACATTGCCTGAGTCAGTGGTGGAGGCAGATACACTAGTGAAGTTTAAGAGACTACTAGACAGATATATGGAGGAATCTAAAGTGGGGGATTATATGGGAGGCAGGGTTTGAGGGTCGGCACAACATTGTGGGCCGAAGGGCCTGTACTGTGCTGTACTATTCTATAAATCTATAACTCCAGAATGTGTTATCTCATTAGATGCTGAGAAAGCTTTTGACAGAGTTGAATGGCCATATTTATTTAGTACGCTTGAGAAGTTTAACTTTAGCTGGATATTTATATCCTGGATTAAACTGATATAAACAACAGGAATTCTGCAGATGTTGGAAATTCAAGCAACACACATCAAAGTTGCTGGTGAACGCAGCAGGCCAGGCAGCATCTCTAGGAAGAGGCACAGTGACGTTTCAGGCCGATTCCTGACGAAGGGTCTCGGCCTGAAACGTCGACTGTACCTCTTCCTAGAGATGCTGCCTGGCCTGCTACATTCACCAGCTACTTTGATGTGTGTTGTTTAAACTGATATATCATACTCCCTTAGCTTCGGTTTTGACTAATAATCAAAGATCTCCCTTTTCTCGATTACTTCGTGGCACTAGGCAGGGTTGTCCTTTAAGTCTTCTATTATTTGATATTGCTTTAGAACCTTTAGCAATTGCTATTCGAGATTCACCAAATATTTTTGGTATTACTCATGGGAAAGAGATACATAAGTTATCATTATATGCAGATGATTTACTATTGTATATTTCTGACCCAGAAAAATCCATTCCTGCAACTCTATCCTTGTTGGATAAGTTTAGTAAATTTTCTGGTTACAAACTGAATCTTAATAAGGGTGAACTTTTTCCATTAAATATGATGGTTCCAAATTATTTAGATTAGTTACTGATCACTTTACCTACTTAGGAGTTAAAATTACTAAGAAGCATAAGGATTTATTAAAGGTTAATTTTTTACACTTATTTGATCAGATTGCTTACTAAATGGTCACCAATGTTTTTGTCATTAATTGGTCGGATCAACGCTGTTAAGATGATTATTTTACCTAAGTTTCTATATTTATTTCAAGCACTGCCAATTTTTATCCCGAAATCTTTTTTTGGTAATATTGATTCAAAAATTTCCTCATACATATGGCAGAATAAAAATCCTAGACTAGGTAAAAGACACTTACAGAAGCCCAAAAAGGAGGGCGGCTTAGCATTGCCAAACTTTAGATTCTACTATTGGGCAATTAATATTCATTATTTAAAATTTTGGACATGGAATTTGGACACAGTTTCAAGTCCACAATGGGTCCATCCTGAATGTAATTCTGTTTCAGGGTTTTCATTGGGTTCTATTCTAGGGACCCCGCTTCATTTTGATTTTTCGAAACTGGACAAACAAATGGATAACCCAATAGTTAAATATACTCTTCAAATATGGTTTCAGTTTTGAAAATTTTTTGGATTGATTCAATTTATTTTCGCAAGCCCGATTGTATCCAACTTTCTTTTTCATCCATCTTTTTTGGATCAAGCCTATCTGGTCTGCAAAACAAAAGGAATAATACAGTTTTTTGATTTATTTTAGATAATTGTTTTATGTCTTTTGAACAATTATCTAATAAATATAATTTACCTAGATCCCATTTTTTTAGATATTTACAGATTAGAAACTTTTTGAATACCGTTCTTACTACCTTTCCGATTTTATATTCTACTGATATAATGGAAAATGTTTGCATTTAAATCTCTTTCAGAAAGGTTCAATAGCAATTATTTATAATATGATAATGAAAATAAATCCAGATGTCTTGAATACAATTAAGAATGATTGGGAAAGAGAACTTAAGCTTACCTTACCTACTGAGAAATGGCAAAAAATTTTCCAACTAGTTAACTCTTCCTCTATATATGCTAAACATGCGTTGATACAGTTTAAAGTTGTACACAGGGCTTATATGTCTAAGGATAAATTAGCTCGTTATTACTCTCATATAAACCCTGTATGTGATAGATGTCATTCTGAGATAGCTTCATTAACTCATATGTTTTGGTCTTGCCCTTTATTGAAAAAATATTGGGATGATATCTTGATATTATTTCAACTGTCTTGAATATTGATTTACAACCTCATCCCAGTACTGCCATCTTTGGTTTACCAATGATAGAAAAACGTCATTTGATCTCTTCAGCTTGTCAGATGATTGCTTTTGTTACTCTAATGGCTAGAAGATCTATACTATTGAATTGGAAAGAGATTAATCCTCCTACTACATTTCATTGGTTTTCTCAAAATATGTCTTGTTTAAATCTAGAAAAAAAAAATAGAAGTGTCATTTATGACCCATCTATTAAATTTGATGAGACTTGGAGACCATTTATTAAATATTTCCACATGATGTAATTTGACCCTTTGCAAATCTATTTTGTGATTTCAATATATGGGGAGAGGAGTGGAAGTAGCGACACTATTGGTTTTATCTGAGGTATCATAATAGCCCTTTCTTTTTCTTTTTCTGTTCCTTAGTTTTCTTTTAGTTTGGGTAGATTATTTTTTTTCTAATGGGATATATATATCTTTTTCTCTTTTTATGCTATTTTTGTATTCTTATGTATAATTTTTATATATTCTATTGCTAATTTGTGGGATTTTGGGAAGTTTATTAACTATGTGTTACTTGACTGTACACTTGTATAAAATAATAATTATTAATTAATATGATCCCAATCGCTCTGTACTCATTTTTTGTAATGTGTATGATGTTGAAATTAATAAAAAGATTGAAAAAGAAAGAATTCCTGGAAGCAATTCGGAAGGCACAAGATATATACATTCCAAAAAGGAAGAAGTATTCCAAAGGCAAGATTACATACTATGACTAACAATTTACTGGCATATTTACAGTATTGGCTGATTGGTATGAAGCAGCGAGTGGGAATAAAAAGATCCATTTCTGGTTGGCTGCCAGTGACTAGTGGTGTTCCTCAGGGGGTCGGTGTTGGGACCACTTCTTTTTATACAGTATAAATGATTTAGATGATGGAATAGATTACCTTGTTGCCAGGATACGAAGGCTGGTGGAGAGGCAGATAGTGTTGGGGAATCAGGTAGGCTGCAGAAGGACTTAGACAGATTAGGAGAATGGGCAAGAAAGTGGCAAATGAAATACAATGTTGGAAAACACATGGTCATGCACTTTGGTATGTGGCAGTCCGTCGGTTTGGAAGAGGACACACTGTTGTGCAGTTCATCTGTGGACCCGGAGGTGGCTCTGCAGTCCCAGACAGGAAGCGCAGAGTCCAGCACAATGGGGGCACTGGAAGTACGTGGTTGTAATAATTGTGGCTGCTGTTGTGACGCTGCTCATGGTTTTCCATCAGTTTTTAGCAGCGCCTGTCTTCAAAACTGGTGTCGGCTTCATAGCACAGGGCTCGCCAGCGGGTTCTGTCAGCAGCCGCAGATTCTAGTTCCCTTGGCTGGATGTCACAGTAGCGTAGGGTTTCCTTCACAGCGTCTTTGTAACGCTTGCATGGTCGACCTTGAGGTCTCTTTCCGGTCTCCAATTCACCATAGAGCAGCTGGCGAGGCATGTAGTGGTCGTCCATTCTGGTCGTGTCCCACCCACCACATCTGGGCTCTGATGATCAGGGACTCAATGCTGGGGGACTCCGCGCGATCCAAGACCTCCAGGTTGGAGACACGGTCTTGCCAAGGATGGAGCGGAGGGAGCGCATGTGAAATTTCTCCTGTTGTTTGATGTGTCGTCGGTACAGAGTCCAGGTCTCACATCCATATAGGAGAGAAGAGATGACCACAGCTCTATAGACTTTCAGCTTTGTGGCGATGCGGACATTGTGTTGATTGAGCACTCTGGTA
>NW_027278167.1:0-17861 GCF_030028105.1 Mobula birostris
CCCCATTCTAACCTTCTCACCTGTCTATTATCTCCCCCTGGCTCCCCTCCTCCTTCCCTTTCTCCTACGGACAACTCTCCTCTCCTATTAGATTCTTTCTTCTTCAGCCCCTTGACCTTTCCTACTCACCTGGCTTCACCTGTCACCTTCCAGCTGGCCCCCTCCTCCCCCACCTTTTTATTCTGGCTTCCTCCCACTTCCTTTCCAGTCCCAAAGAAGGCTCTCAAACTGCTTGTTCGTTTCCACAGATGCTGCCTGACTTGCTGAGTTCCTCCGGCATTTCGCCTGTAAAGGGTTAGGCACTTTGATCTCCCAGAATCAGACGAGATCTTCAACTATTTAAAAAAAACATATTAAATTGCTCAGCTTTCTCCAACAGCAAAGGAAAAGGGTGAGCAGTTTTCAAACCTAAAATTGTTGGGGGTACTGAGGAGACCGGGAAGTTTTGCTTTCGTATGAGAATCCCAGTCTCAGTGGGAATAATGCAGAGAAACTCTTTAACAATTTGCTGTTGAACTGTCCCGTTATGGCTCAATATTGATAACACCGTTTCCCCTAGCTGTCACTCACCTACAGAGAGCTTAAAATCTTCATAACTGCCTTATTAGAGGTAAGGCATGTCAGAGATACCAATGAGTCCATAATCATCTCCTTATGTGCCATGTGGTATGGTGTGGCTGATTGTGGTCTTCCACCTGTCTTTAAGCCGAGAGGTTCCAATAAGCTTTCCGAAACTTTTGCCTGTCCGTCCCTCGACGTCGTGCGCTGTCGGCTGCGACTTTATCTTCCCCGCCTCTGCAAGATATTCCGGCTTCTCTTTCCTCAGTGCGTGTCCCAGAAATCCACGCAGTCCACAGACGAGAACGACCAAACTCCTTACAGACAGCGGCGGGAATTGAACCTGCTTGGCTGGCGCTGTAATAGCCTTATGCAAACCGCTGTGATATCCTTTCCGCCATGCCCCGGTTCCTGACAGGTTCAGGAGGCACACATCTCACAGAGGTATTACTGTTTACTTCTAACTTCTGGATTTTCTCCCCACGACCCAGAACAATTTCTGAATCAGGTTTAAAATCACTGGCATATATTGTGAAATGTGTTGTTATCCAGCAGCAGTACACTGCAATATGTAATGACAAAAACTGTAAATTATAGATATTAAAAAGTTAATTAATGCAAAATAAAAGCAGTGATGTAGTGTTCAATGGTTGAATGTCCATTTAGAATTCCGGTGGCAGAGGGGAAGAAGCTGATCCTGAATCGTTGAGTGTGTGTCTTCAGGCTCCTGTACCTCCTCCCTGATGGCAGAGGGGAAGAAGCTGTTCCTGAATCGTTGAGTGTGTGTCTTCAGGCTCCTGTATCTCCTCCCTGATGGCAGAGGGGAAGAAGCTGTTCCTGAATCGCTGAGTGTGTGTCTTCAGGCTCCTGTACCTCCTCCCTGATGGCAGAGGGGAAGAAGCTGTTCCTGAACTGTCAAGTGTGTGTCTTCAGGCTCCTGTACCTCCTCCCTGATGGTAGCAATGAGTAGAGGTCACGTCCTGGGTGGTGGGGGACCTTAATGATGGACGCCGCCTTTTTGAGGCATCGCTCCCTGAAGATGTCCTGGATGCTGGGGAGGCCGGTGCCCATGATGGAGCTGACTGAGTTCACAACTTCCTGCAGCTGATTTCTGATCCTGTGCAGTAACCACCACCCCCCCATACCAGACGGAGATGCAGCCAGTTAGAAAGCTCTCCACGGTACACCTGTAGAAATTTGCGAGAGCCTTTGTTGACGCACTGAATCTCCTCAAACTCTTAATGAAATACAGCTGCTGCCGTGGCCTTCCCTGTAAATGCACTGACAGGGCTACTAACCCAGATGTCTTTGGGCTGTGGGGGTAAAGCAGAGCACCCGCACACCCAGCAGTAACACAGCACGCCCTCCAGTTATTAATCCGAATCGTACATTCTTTGGAACACGAGGGTAGACCCGGAGGAAACCCATGCAGCCAAGGGGAGAACGTACAAACTCTCTACAGAGGACGCTGGGAATCGAACCCGGGTCGCTGGTGTTACGTTAACCGCTACACTACCGTGCCGCTCCCAGACGATAACTGTGGGAGAGCGCTGCCCCCTTCTTCAAACAGTCTGGTGAACTAGCTGCTGACCCTTCTGGGTCACTGCCAGCCATCACCACGGGGCCCAGCAGACTGGGCGAGAGGCAGCGAGGCCCCATTGACCACGTAGGGGCAAGGTGGACATCAGACCCCAGATAAGAACGACTGGGGGTCAACTTGGGGGGGAGGGTAGGGAGTTGCGCACTTGGCCACGATGCATGAAAACAGATCTTGCCCAGCAAGGCCCCTCGTCAGCCCGGGTTGGGGCCCCTATCCCTCTCCTATTCGTGCACCTGTCCACAGGCCTTTTCAAAGGTGCTGATGTACCTGCTCACCCAATTCCTCTGGCAGCTCATTCCGTATACTGAGCACCCTCTGGATGAAAAAGCTACAATTCACGATCCTTATTAAATTGCGCCCCCCCCCCCCCGCTTAAAAATGTGCTCTTTAGTCTTGATTCTTGGAAAGAAAATATGCATCCACTGTATCCAGCATAAGACCCTCCTTCCCTCCGCTGGCCTGCAGGAGGTTGTAGCACCTGCTTAGCCCCCGATCAGGGTGATGTGAAGTCATGGGAGCAGGTGGTGGACGGTCGTCCGAGCAGCCGGTGCAGATCACAAGTCCTGGTTACGCCAGGTGGACACTCTCTGAAGAGTATTGATTAATGGCTGGGGGGGGGGGGGGGGTCACTCGTCTTGTAAAGAACCACTGCCCAGAAGGAGGCGATGGGAAACCACTCCTGTAGACAAAATTTGTCAAGAACAATCATGGTCGTGGAAAGACCGTGATCGCCCACGTCATAATGACACGGCGCATAAGAATGACAATTCACCCTATCTGGGCCCCTCATGATCTGATACCCCTCATTCTCCTGCACTCCAGGGAATAAGAACAGTACGACTCAGCAGGAATAGGCACTTCGGTCCACAATGTTGTACGGAACCAGTTAATTGCCAACTAAACTAATCCCTTCTGCCGACACAATGTCCATATCCTTCCACTTCCCTTACAGTCACGTGGATGTCTAAACATCTCTTAAATGCCTCTGCCATGTGTAAAAGGCTCTGGCCAGTGCAACCTCACTCCGTAACTCAGCCCCGAGTCCTGGAACTCCTCTGCGCTCTCCTGAGACAAAGGTGACCAAAACAAGCACAATATTCCAGCAACACACACACACACACACACACACACAATGCTGGGGGAACTCAGCAGGCCGGGCAGCATCTGGGAAAAGTGTACGGTTGACATTTCGGGCCGAAAACCCTTCCGCAGGACAATATTCCAGTCCTAACGAAGGGTCTTGACTGACGCATTAACTACTTATCCATTTCCGTGTCCGGGCACGTGGCCAAGGCGCTCGTCCAGTGATCTGAAGGTCGCCAGTTCGAGCCTTAGCCGAGGCAGCATGTCGTGTCCTTGAGCAAGGCACTTAACCGCACATCGCTCTATGTCTGTGTGCGAACAGGCGCACCACACTCTTTCGCTCTGTGCCTTGTAAGGCATGAAAATGCCCGATGTTGGCCCATTAGGTCTGAGTTGACGATTCCCCCCCGCCCCCACTTCCATAGACGCTGCCTGACTTGCTGAGTTCCTCCAGTACTGTGTGTGTGTGTGTGTGTGTGAACTTTGGATTTCCGGCATCTGCAGAAACTCTCGTGTTTACAATATTTCACATGTGGCCTCTTCCGATGTTTTATACAACTGCAGCATAACATCCCAGCTTCTGCACTCAGGGCGTGTTGGGAAACAGTTTAAACACATAGATTTCATTTCAGGTGGAGTGCCTCTGCCAGATGTGGTCAGTGCTAAAGAGTCTCGCAAATTCCTACAGATACCATAAGACCGTAAAATATCAAGCAGAATTAGGCCATTCAGCCCATTAAGTCTGCTCTGCCATTCAATCATGACTGAATTTCTTTTCTACCCCTTTCTCCCAGCTCTCCCTGTAACCTTTATCAGTCAAGAATCTTTCAATCTCCTAAATACACACGGTGACTTGGCCTCCACAGCTATCTGTGGCAACAAATTCCACAAGACTGACCACCCTCTGGCTAAAGAAATTATTCCTCATTTTCTGTTCTGGAGATGTCCCTATAAAGGCAAGGATTACGCAAGAGTCTACGAGAAGCTGAAACCTCTTCTGAGCCAATCACTCTCCCACACAACTCTTCCCACCCGTGAGGTGCTCCCCCATACACTATTAAAACTAGACCATGAGGTGACAGCAGGTTAAGCCTGCATGATACTGTTTCTATTCTATCAATAGCCCCACACAAACTCCAATACTAAACTGCAGGAGCCAGTGACTCTCAAGTCAAACCACTAAAAAGGGAGACCCATATCTGATAATTAGTGAGGAAATCCCTGGCAGATGATACGATTCACATTTATTAAATTGGTTGTTCGCACTCTGGGAGATTACTCCACGTAGTTTGCACCACACTGTCCTCCTTCCTACAGCCGATCAGAACTGAAGAAACCCTTTGTTGGACCATAAAGAGCATTCAAACGGTTTCACTATCGTCTGGTATTGGGGGGGGGGGGAACACTACACAGGGTTGGAAAAAGCTGCAGATAGTTGTAAACTCAATCAGCTCTGTCATGGAGTCCACCCCAGGTCCCAGGACAACTTCAAAAGGCGATGCCACAAAACGTCCATCATTAAGGACCCCCACCACCCAGGACGTGCCCTCTTCTCATTGCTACCATCAGGAGCCTGAAGACACACACTCAACGATTCAGGAACAGCTTCTTCCCCTCTGCCATCAGGGAGGAGGTACAGGAGCCTGAAGACACACACTCAACGATTCAGGAACAGCTTTTCCCCTCTGCCATCAGGGAGGAGGTACAGGAGCCTGAAGACACACACTCAGCGATTCAGGAACAGCTTCTTCCCCTCTGCCATCAGGGAGGAGGCACAGGAGCCTGAAGACACACACTCAACGATTCAGGAACAGCTTTTCCCCCTCTGCCATCAGATTCCTGAACAGACAGTGAGCAAGTACGCTATCTCACTTTTATTTTTGTTTTCTTTGCACTACTTATATCATTCATCTTTTGTATACGCTGTTGTATAAACGTCTGAGGCCAAAGACTTTTGCACAGTACTGTAGTAATTTAATGCATTACACTGTACTGCTGCCACACAGGAAAAAACAAAATTCATGACATATGTGAGTGATGATAAACCTGATTCTGATCTGGGTCTCTGTTGTGCACTGAGAGTGGGAAGGGGGACAGGGAGAGAGGAATCACAGTTGGGAAAAGGGAAAGGGAGAAGGGAATCATGGTTGGGAAAAGGGGAAGGAAGAAGGGAATCATGGTTGGGAAAAGGGGGAAGGAGAGGGGTATTTGTGGTTGGGAAAAGGGGAAGGGAGAAGGGAATCATGGTTGGGAAAAGGGGAAGGGAGAGGGGAATCATGGTTGGGAAAAGGGGAAGGGAGAGGGGAATCATGGTTGGGAAAAGGGGAAGGGAGAGGGGAATCATGGTTGGGAAAAGGGGGAGGGAGAGGGGAATCATGGTTGGGAAAAGGGGAGGGAGAGGGGAATCATGGTTGGGAAAAGGGGGAGGGAGAGGGGAATCATGGTTGGGAAGGGAGCAGGGAGAGAGGAATCATGGTTGGGAAAAGGGGAAGGGAGAGGGGAATCATGGTTGGGAAAAGGGAGAGGGAGAGGGGAATCATGGTTGGGAAAAGGGGAAGGGAGAGGGGAATCATGGTTGGGAAAAGGGGAAGGGAGAGGGGAATCATGGTTGGGAAAAGGGGGAGGGAGAGGGGAATCATGGTTGGGAAAAGGGGAGGGAGAGGGGAATCATGGTTGGGAAAAGGGGGAGGGAGATGGGAATCATGGTTGGGAAGGGAGCAAGGGAGAGAGGAATCATGGTTGGGAAAAGGGGAAGGGAGAGGGGAATCATGGTTGGGAAAAGGGAGAGGGAGAGGGGAATCATGGTTGGGAAAAGGGGAAGGGAGAGGGGAATCATGGTTGGGAAAAGGGGAGGGAGAGGGGAATCATGGTTGGGAAAAGGGCAGGGAGAGGGGAATCATGGTTGGGAAAAGGGGAGGGAGAGGGGAATCATGGTTGGGAAAAGGGGAAGGGAGAGGGGAATCATGGTTGGGAAAAGGGACAGGGAGAGGGGAATCATGGTTGGGAAGGGAGCAGGGAGAGGGGAATCATGGTTGGGAAAAGGGGAAGGGAGATGGGAATCATGGTTGGGAAAAGGGGAAGGGAGAGGGGAATCATGGTTGGGAAAAGGGGAAGGGAGAGGGGAATCATGGTTGGGAAAAGGGGAAGGGAGAGGGGAATCATGGTTGGGAAAAGGGGGAGGGAGAGGGGAATTATGGTTGGGAAAAGGGGAAGGGAGAGGGGAATCATGGTTGGGAAAAGGGGAAGGGAGAGGGGAATCATGGTTGGGGAAAGGGGAAGGGAGAGGGGAATCATGGTTGGGAAAAGGGGAAGGGAGAGGGGAATCATGGTTGGGAAAAGGGGAAGGGAGAGGGGAATCATGGTTGGGAAAAGGGGGAGGGAGAGGGGAATCATGGTTGGAAAAGGGGAAGGGAGAGGGGTATTTGTGGTTGGGAAAAGGGGAAGGGAGAAGGGAATCATGGTTGGGAAAAGGGGGAGGGAGAGGGGAATCATGGTTGGGGAAAGGGGAAGGGAGAGGGGAATCATGGTTGGGAAAAGGGGAAGGGAGAGGGGAATCATGGTTGGGGAAAGGGGGAGGGAGAGGGGAATCATGGTTGGGAAAAGGGGGAGGGAGAGGGGAATCATGGTTGGGAAAAGGGGGAGGGAGAGCGGAATCATGGTTGGGAAAAGGGGAAGGGAGAGGGGAATCATGGTTGGGAAAAGGGGAAGGGAGAGGGGAATCATGGTTGGGAAAAGGGGGAGGGAGAGGGGAATCATGGTTGGGAAAAGGGGAAGGGAGAGGGGAATCATGGTTGGGAAAAGGGGAAGGGAGAGGGGAATCATGGTTGGGAAAAGGGGGAGGGAGAGGGGAATCGTGGTTGGGAAAAGGGGAGGGAGAGGGGAATCATGGTTGGGAAAAGGGGACGGGAGAGGGGGAATCGTGGTTGGGAAAAGGGGAAGGGAGAGGGGAGGGAGTGGTAAGTACCAGGGAGACATTCTGTAATGATCAATAAACCAATTGTTTGGGATAAAATGACTATGCCTTGTGTCTCAGGGCTGGGTGTGTCTGCACCCGCCCCTGGCACTCCTTCTCTGCCACCTGTCCCCAAACCGTTCCCACGGTGTTCCACCCTCACCACTCCCAACATCCTTTGCATCTGACAGATTTACAAACTGCTGCACATTGATAAATACAATAATTGTAAGCTATCAAAAACAATTGTAATTTATGATAGCAACACACATTAAAGTTGCTGGTGAACGCAGCAGGCCAGGCAGCATCTCTAGGAAGAGGTACAGTCGACGTTTCGGGCTGAGACCCTTCGTCAGGACTAACTGAAGGAAGAGTGAGTAAGGGATTTGAAAGTGGGAGGGGGAGGGGGAGATCCAAAATGATAGGAGAAGACAGGAGGGGGAGGGATGGAGCCGAGAGCTGGACAGGTGATTGGCAACAGGGATATGAGAGGATCATGGGACAGGAGGCCCAGGGAGAAAGAAAAGGGGGAGGGAGGGGAAAGCCCAGAGGATGGGCAAGGGGTATAGTGAGAGGGACAGAGGGAGAAAAAGGAGAGTGAGAGAAAGAATGTGTGTATATAAATAAATAACGGATGGGGTATGAGGGGGAGGTGGGGCATTAGTGGAAGTTAGAGAAGTCAATGTTCCTCATGTTCATGTAATTTATGATGCTTTTACATAACATATTGCAACGCTTTACTGCTGCAATATATTTTACAACAGACAGTATGCCAGTGATTCTGATTTGGTCTCAGCAGAACAACTGACCCAACAGAAACTCGCAGCATCATTGAAACCTATTGAAACTTGAAAGCCCAGACAGAGTGGACACGGAATGACACTCAAAACACGTTGGAGGAACTCAGCAGGTCGGGCAGCATCCGTGGAAACGATCAGTCAACGTTTTGGGCCGGAACCCTTCGTTTCGGATGCTGCCCGACCTGCTGAGTTCCTCCAGCATGTTGTGAGGTGTTGCTTTGACCCCAGCATCTGCAGAGTATTTTAAGAATATGGAGTGGATGTTTCCTATAGTGGGAGAAGTCTAGGATCAGAGGACACAGATAGAGTGGATGTGGGGAGGATGTTTCCGATAGTGGGGGGAGTCTAGGACCAGAGGGCACAGATAAGAGTGGATGTGGAGAGGATGTTTCCTATAGTGGGGGAGTCTAGGACCAGAGGACATAGATAGAGTGGATGTGGAGAGGATGTTTCCTATAGTGGGGGAGTCTAGGACCAGAGGGCACAGATAGAGTGGATGTGGAGAGGATGTTTCCTATAGTGGGGGAGTCTAGGACCAGAGGACACAGATAGAATGGATGTGGAGAGGATGTTTCCTATAGTGGGGGAGTCTAGGACCAGAGGACACAGATAGAGTGGCCGTGGAGAAGATGTTTCCTGTAGTGGGGGAGTCTAGGACCAGAGAACACAGATAGAGTGGATGTGCAGAGGATGTTTCCTATAGTGGAGGGAGTCTAGGACCAGAGGGCACAGACAGAGTGGATGTGGAGAGGATGTTTCCTGTAGTGGGGGAGTCTAGGACCAGAGGACACAGATAGAGTGGATGTGGAGAGGATGTTTCCTATAGCAGGGCGAGTCTAGGACCAGAGGACACAGATAGAGAGGATGTTTCTTACAGTAGAGGAGTCTAGAACCAGAAGCAAAAATTTAGAACAGAGATGAGTTGAAATTTCTTTAGCCGGAGTTTGCTGAATCTGCAGAACTCATTGCCACAGATGGGCGTGGAGGCCAAGTCACTGGGTAAATTCGAAAGGGAGGTTGATAAGTTTTTGATTGGTAAGGTTGTCAAAGGATATGTGTGAAGGCAGGAGACTGAAGTTGAGAGGGAAAATAATTCAGCCACAGTGGAGTGATGGTGCAGACTCAATGGCCTAATTCTGTTGCGTTGTACCAACTAACTGACAATGTAAGCTTCACCACTCAATTCTCTCATGCCACATCCTGATTTCAACCTTATCCACCCACCTCACCCTTAGCCCATGTAGCTTTGACTGCCCACTGCACTGCGGACATTGCTGAGGGAGACTCGGCTTTTCAATGAACGTTGCCTATCATGACCTAAAGCTGATCCCCTGGGTTCACGCGGGAGGCACAGCAGCCATCTTGTCTGGAATTTGGTCCTGCCGCGTAGGTGATCGGTGGAAGAGGTAAAGGGCTGAAGAACATAATAGATGACATCGGACCACGGTAGAAACCTGTGGTGCCCCTCCTCCCTCCCACTCTCCTCTCCTATCCTATCAGATTCCTACTTCTTCAGCCCTTTACCTCTTCCACCAATCACCTCCCAGCTTCTCACTTCACACCCCTTCTCCACCCATCCACTCACCTATCAGCTGCCAGCTTGTATCCCTCCCACCCCAACCCCACCTTCTTACTACAACATCTTCAACTACCCCCCCCCCCCCCGATCAGGGGCATGTGAAGCCCCAGGAGCAGGTGGTGGATGGTGCAGATCACAAGTCCTGGTTATGCCACCCCTGACCCCAGGCAGATTATCTCTGGAAAGGACCGACAGTGGCTGGGATCACCCGTCTTGAAAAGACGCTGCCCAGAAGGCAACGGCAAACCACTTCTGTAGAACGATTTGCCAAAAACAATCATGGTGACAGAAATTGCCTGTCTTACTGAGTTCTTCCGCCATTTTGTGTGTGTGTGTGTGTGTTGGTGTGAACTTCCAGCACCTGCAGAATCTTACCCCCCCCCCCCTTCCCTTCCAGTAGGGGCGAGGCAACGATCCTCACGTCCCGAGGACATGTGGAAAACGGGAGAGAGGGGAAACTGAATCTCAATCCTCTCCACCGTGTGTTAGCCCAGAGACGTGCACACAGTAATCTCGTAACTAGTGGATCTGTGGAAGGTGGTGGGAGGGTTGTGGGAATGACTGGAGCCAGTACCACCAGCAATCAATCAACTCAAAAATCAAGCCCGTTTGTGTCCACCCTGCTCAGGATACCTGTAGAGTGAGCGAGCTGCTCGAGGCGTGTCAGGTACAAGAAGTTAAAACTTTGACAGCACCATCTGATGCTCCGTGGCCCTGGGCCCCAATCCCTCCACCCCCCCCCCCCCCGGTTGATGGGGGAGAGTTTCTTGCCGATTTTCGAGTCGGAGAATTTAGGAAAAAAAAGAGACGTAGCAGACTTCAACATTGTAAATCAATGAGCATCAGTGAAAACTCTGATCTCAAACCTCCGGTGCCTTGTGGCTACACCCACTCCTGGGGAAGGCTCCAGGCGTAAACCTCGAGGGAGAAATCTGGAGCTGGAGTCCCTAAAGCAGTCCTACGTTGGGTTCAACGCTGACCGGCTACTCCTGCAACACCGCTGGTACCAAACTGTATGGGGCTCTGCCGTTCCTTTGGGTTCATCAGCTGCGTGGAGAGGGGGAGCCTGCTACACGGGCAACAGCTTGCTCTCAGTATCGTACTGCCCCGGCCTGTGTATCTGGACAGCGAGAACACAATATCCATGGGCGACCCTGACCGACGGAGGCCTGAGAGATTTTGTTTTTGTCCTGTTAAGTTTCCCCTCTTGCTGTGGAAGTGGACACCTTGCTGTCCCTTTATTAGAGACAGAGAGAGCCTGTGGTACATTCAATTGTCGGGTGAACGATTAGTTGTACTACAGATCGTGGTCTTTCTTGGGGGGGCTTTGCTACTGCCTGCTTGGTGGGTGGAGGGTAGTGATGCTTTTTTTTTGAAGCGAGTGAAGGAAGGGGAGGGCTGTTGCTTTGCCGCTGCTTGTGCGTGGGAGGGGAAAGCCGGGGGGGGGGGGGCTTTGGGGTTCTAACATTTTTACTGATACTCATTCTTTGGGGCACTCAATTTTGCGGATGTCTGTGAAGAGCAAGAATTTCAGGTCGGATATTGTATGCATTCTCTGATATTAAATAGGACTATGGAACTATAAGATTCAAGACTGTTTAATGTAATTTCCATTACACAAGTGTACAACAGAACCAAGTAATTGTTACTCTGGGTCCAACGCAGCACAAAAAAAAACAACCAAGACAAAGAACACAATAATAGTAAACGATCACGATAAACATATACATAAGATAGCTTATATACACAGAATGATTTTATGTCCATAAAGTGATGCTGGGCACAGGAGTGTCTGTACATGAGGTGACTCTGACAGGAAATGATAAAGTCGTGGTGGTTCGGGGTGGGTTTGTTGGTGCAGATGTTGGTTAGCCCCACTGCTTGGGGAAATTCACTGTGTCTGAATCTGATGGGAGTGGGGCGGGCAGTCTGTGAGCAGGGTGGGTGAGACCTCAGCAATCAGATGCCCAAAGGTGGGACATAAATCAGACGCAAGGACAAGTTTAATATTTATTACTGGACTACATACAGTAGATCCCGGTCATGAAAGGGTTAATGTACGAGGAGCATTTGTTGGCCCTGGGCCTGTTATTTGCTGGAGTTTAGAAGAATGGACATGCAGAGGATGTTTCCTATGGTGGGGAAATCTTAAGACCAGAGGGCACAGCCTCAGAATAAAGGGACATCCTTTATTCCTTTCAGAACAGAGACGAGGAGAAATTTATTCCGCCAGAGGATGGTGAATCTGTGGAATTCTTTGCCACAGGTGCCTGTGGAGGCCAAGTCATTGAGTATATTTGAAGTGGAGGTTGATAGGTTCTTAATTAGTCAGGGTGTCAAAGGTTACGGGGAGAAGGCGGGAGAATGGAGTTGAGGAGGATAATAAATCAGACACGATGGAATGGTGCAGCAGTCTCGATAGGCCAAAAGGACTAATCCTGCTCCTCTTTCTTAGAGATATTAGACAAAATCTGATAGGAAAAGTGACTCCAGCAAAACAAAATCCAAAAGGAATGATGAAAACACTTACGAGCTAAAATTACCACATTCATTACTGAATCAGAGAGCTCAACATCACCCCTCTCCTCAGCAGCTGACACTCCTGACTTATGCCAGCAACCAATTTCCGCAAAAGTTTTGTGAAACCTTCGCTGAGCACACAGGAGATCCTGCACTTGCTTGAAATCCAGAGCAACACACTCACACACAAAATACTGGCGGAACTCAGTAGGTCAGGCAGCGTCGACGGAGAGGAGTAAACTGTCGACATTACGGGCTGAGACTCTCTACCAGGACGGGAAAGACGCCAGGATATGGCGGGTGGCGGGAGGGGATGGGGAACAAGGTGAAACGTTTGCGATCTACCTCCAGGCTCGGTGAACAACCCTGCAGAGAAGCAGCCAACCTAAGCTACCGATCTTCCCTTTCATTTCAAGGTGGCCGGTGATTGGTGAGACCGGGGGAGGTAGCAGAGGGCGATGAGGGGATAGTTAGAAGGGGTCAGGGCTGGAGGAGGTGGAATTTGACAGGGGAGAAGAGTGGGTAACGGGAGAATGGGACGGAGGCGGCGATGGGCAGTCAAGGAGAAGGGCCGACAGGGTTAATGCAGGATGGGGAATGGGAAGAGAGAGAAGTGGGGAGTGAGTGGGGAGAAATTGCCAGAAGTTATTACAAATCAACGTGAATCAGTGTGCTGCCAGGCCGGAGGCTGGCCAGATGGAATCGGGA
The DNA here is from genome assembly GCF_030028105.1 of Mobula birostris. Classification (NCBI taxonomy): domain Eukaryota; kingdom Metazoa; phylum Chordata; class Chondrichthyes; order Myliobatiformes; family Myliobatidae; genus Mobula; species Mobula birostris. The sequence continues at coordinate 12,801 of NW_027278167.1, forward strand.
GGGTGCTGCTGCTCCAGCCTGAGGCCCGTCTCACCAGCAGACCCTGCTGGAACGGAAATGGCACGTCAGGTGGAAAGGGGCTCCTGCTCTTTTGTGGGGGCCACGGCACAGCAGTCCCCTAATCTGCGTCGGGGTCTCACCCATGCCGAGGAGCGCCTAACAAAGTTAGATTGCCCCGAGACAACTGAGACTTTAGCAGGGAATGTCGAAAGTTAAACCTGCAGCCGGCGTGGGAGATGCTGCAGGTGAGCCGGTGTACTAAGTGTTCTTGTCACGGGCCGATTACCCCCTCTCCTCACCCCTGTGCGCTGCCACGTTAGCTAACAGAAATTTACAGCCCACCGCCCAGCACAGGTGACAAAAGCAGATATTTTTTAACGACTGCAAATGCAAAAGAAAAACTCTCAACGCTGCGGATCACCTAAATAACTCCACAGATTAATCACGGCCCAGCTTCAGCGCAATGAAAAGAAACCGCAGCGATGTGGACTTGCGAACCGGAGTGGAAGCTCAGGTTCCCCCACCCCAATGGCACTCTGAGCTCAGGCCCAGGGCGTCACTGCTTTGGAACTGCTTCCTCCTCGGGGAGGGCGAGGCTAATTCAGACCCAGAGAGCACAAACAGACTTAACTGTTAAAGAGTTACTTCACGACCGACCGTTACCTATTTCTGAGGACGGGGGGGCTACGAGATATTTCTGGCTGCCCAACTCTTCCTCCCCCCCACTTGCTGTTTGCAGGTTATCGAGCCACAGGGATATTTGTTAGTGTTAAACCTGCTGGAAGCCTGTTCACAATCTGTATCTACTGGAGTATGGGCCACAACACTAACAGTATAAAACACAGGAGCAGAATTCGGCCATTTGGCCCATCAAGTTTGCTCCACCATTCAATCAAGGCTGATCCTTCAACCCCCCCCACCCAAGCATGTACTTTCGTTAAACACAAAATACTCTGCAGATGCTGGGGTCAAAGCAACACTCACAACAGGCTGGAGGAACTCAGTGGGTCGGGCAGCATCCGTGGAAACAGTCAGTCAATGTGGTTCCGGCCTGAAACGTTGACTGATCGTTTCCACGGATGCTGCCCGACCTGCTGAGTTCCTCCAGCATGTTGTGAGATGTACTTCAATTAAATCACAAAACCACTGTATTGCTCATTAAAATTCCGCGCTGTTCTTCAAAGGCATGTACTTTTATGTGACTTTAAAAAAAAGATTCTATTTGTCACGCATCCACCAAAGTAACAAACCACACAGGGAAATACACCACGTGCTTCAGATCAAATCAGCGAGGGTCGCGCTGGGCAGCCTGTAAGTGTCGCCTCGCTCCTGGCGCGCCAACACAGCACGCCCACAACGCACCAGCCTTAACCAAATACCTTTGGGACGTGGGAGACCAGGACACCCAGCGGAAACCCACACAGTCACGGGGAGAACGTGAAAACTGCTTATGGGCAGCGGTGGGGACTGAGCCCCGACTGTACGATTGGCACGCTGCAGAGCGTCTTATCGAGCGCCACGCTCTGTGACACGCGCGAGTGTGCGCTGACCATGGTGCCTACCCAGCTGGTTCCAATTCCCCGAATTCAGCCCATTATTCCCCCCCCCCCCACGCGACTATCCAAATGCTTCTCGAATGACTTCAAAAAAGCAGCATCCATCATTAGAGGGGTCACCCCTAACCCCCCCGGACGTGCTCTCCTCTCATTACTATCACCAGGGAGGAGGTACAGGAGCCTGAAGACACACACGTTCAATGCTTTGGGAACAGCTACAGCGTCCAGAGGTCTGAACAGACACTGAACCCACAAACTCTACCTCACCATTCTGCTCTTTGTCTGCACCGTTAATTTAACTCCTTACATACATTTACCACTTATTTTTAGTATGCTTTATGCATTGCACTGTACCGCAGCTGCAAGATAAATTCTGCGACATATGTCAAGTGATAATAACCCTGATTCTGGCTATTCTGACATGCATCCTGGCTGCTTGTTCCACGCTCACAGTTCGTATGACCAGGCACAGCGCCACACAAATGTCTTTCCACAAATAAAAGTGGAATTGGCCCCCTCAGGTGAGCACAGGAACCCCACAACAGTCTGCAAGCAGTAGACAGGTTTTCCCCTCCCTTCTGCGACGCTACCAATACTTAGCGCTAGGCTACACAGATAACAATTTCTGGCCAGCGTCGCCTTGACGTTTGCCGGCGCTGGTGTGTGAAAAGCGGCACTTGTGTTAAATTTCACTCCACAGACCTCAGAGGACAGTGCAGCAGGGCCACCTCCAAGGGGACCACAACCTCGCCGGGCGTGGGGTTCGGACGCTCGTGTGCCTCAGTGACCCCGGAGAGCTCCGCTGGGTAGAGTTGGGGCTCTGTGCTTTGGCTCTCAGTCGGGTCACCCGGTGCCAAACAGGGTCAAAGGGTAGAGGGCAGACTGAATGTGGTCCTCTGGTCCTCCAGTCCTCCAGGTTGGGGGGGGGGGGGGTCAGCTCAGGGCTAACAACCTTGACCGGTCAAACAAAACTTACGGAAACAGCAACGAGGAATCCTTCTAAGAGCTGACGGCATTCCCGAGTCTTGCATGACTGACAGCAGTGAAAACCCAAGAGGAAGCTAACCGACCCGACACGAAGGAAGCCCTGAACACCGCCAGAGATGGAGGAGCATCATCCTTACCCTGAACGCCAGCGGTGTAACGGGCAGCAGGAACAGGCCTTTCGGCCCACAATGTCCTACCCAACTCGTGATGCCTAATTAAGCTAGTAAGACCATAAGATGCAGGAGCCATTTGGCCTATTAAGCCTGCTCCATCACGGCCGATTCAGCTTCCCTCTCAACCCCGCTCTCCTGCCCTTTTCCCGTAACCTCACCGAACAAGAACTGTCTTGCTGCACACGGGCCGTAGCCCTTCCTGTTCAGCTGCCGACAAAGAGTTTCTTCAACCCCTTGCTTCATCGGCACCCATCGCCTCCCTCGGCTGTGCGTTACCAATCGCGAAGTTTAAAATAAACAGCCTCTGAGCCTTCTCCCCTCTCACATGGCCTGTGGCATTAGCTGTTTCAACTCTGGTAAAATGACAAGCATTCCCTGCTCTATGAACTGGCTGGTGGTGCAGTGTCTCCTGCAGCGGATTTCGAGGCGAGTGGGCCCCAGGTTCGAATCTGGCCGGCTCCTCGCGCGCTTTCCATCTGTCCAGCTAGTGACTTGGCCTCGTTAAAATCAGGCAAATTCTAAAGGAACTGCAAGGTTGCTGCCCGATGTACGGACAAGAACAAGAACTCTATTAACCTCTCCCTTAACTCTATAACCCCACCGTTGGGTCTCCCCGGCTCTGGAGAACCTGCCCAAGTCTGTCTAACCCCTCCTCTGAGCACCAAACCTGCAGCACCCTGGTCCTCACCTTTGCCAGTCTCAACATCCTTCCTACAGTGGGGCGACCAGGAAACCGAATGCAATATTTGAAGTGTGGTCTGGGGAGATATTTATAAAATCACAACAGAACTTCCCGGCTCTTGTACTCACAGAACGTAGAACAGAACAAACCCTTCGGCTCATGACGTTGTGCTGACCCTTTAACTTACTCCATCTCACCCTTCCCTCCGTTTTTCCTTTGTCTAGATGCCCCCCTAACGTATCTGCTCCTACCACCACCGCTGGCAAGGCGTTCCACACACTCACCACTCTGTGTAAAACATTTACTGCCAACATCCCGCCCCCCCCCCCCACCGCTACACTTTACTCCAATACTTTAAAATTATGCCCCCTCGTATTAGCCCTGGAAAAAAAAGCTTTGGGCTGTCCGCACTATCTATGCCTCTTCTCATCTTGTACACCTCTATCAAGTCACCTCTCATTCTCGCTTGCTTCAAAGAGAAAAACCCTAGATCGTTCATCCCTTTCCTCACAGGACACACTCGCTAAAGCAGGCAGCATTGACTTCCTAAAAACACACATCAAAGTTGCTGGTGAACGCATTCGAAGTCTTCTAAACTCGACTATTAAGATTGTGAGGAGAGTATTTCCCAGATTTGAGAACGGCCAGATTTGGGAACAGCTTCTTTCCAACTGTGATAAGACTGCTGAATGGATCCTGACCCGGATCTGGGCCGTACCCTCCAAATATCCGGACCTGCCTCTCGGTTTTTTTGCACTACCTTACTTTCCCTTTTCTATTTATGATTTATAATTTAAAGTTTTAATATTTACTATCGATTTGTACTCCAGGGAGCGCGAAGCGCAGAATCAAATATCGCTGATGACTGTATGTTCTAGTATCAATTGTTTGGCCACAATAAAGTATAAAGTATGACTATGCATGCTATGGTTCTACACTAGTTATATTAGTGTGGAACATTAATTATAAATTTCTGGATACAACAGCACACAAGAGGCAGAGAACCCATTACCAATGGTTGAATCACCGTCTGGTATGGATGGCCACAGCACAGGATCGGGAAAAAGGCTACAGAAAGTTGCAAACTCAGCCAGCTCCCATCACGGGCACTAGTCTCCCCCAGCATTGAGGACACCTTCATTAAGCGATGCCTCAAAAAACATGTCACCCTCTTCTCATTGCTGCCATCAGGGAGGAGGTACAGGAGCCTGAAGACACACACTCAACGATTCAGGAACAGCTTCTTCCCCTCTGCCATCAGGGAGGAGGTACAGGAGCCTGAAGTCACACACTCAACAATTCAGGAACAACTCCTTCCCCTCTGCCATCAGGGAGGAGGTACAGGAGCCTGAAGACACACACTCAACGATTCAGGAACAGCTTCTTCCCCTCTGCCATCAGGGAGGTGGTACAGGAGCCTGAAGACACACACTCAGCGATTCAGAAACAGCTTCTTCCCCTCTGCCATCAGGGAGGAGGTACAGGAGCCTGAAGACACACACTCAACGATTCAGGAACAGCTTCTTCCCCTCTGCCATCAGGGAGGTGGTACAGGAGCCTAAAGACACACACTCAGCGATTCAGGAGCAGCTTCTTCCACTCTGCCATCAGGGAGGAGGTACAGGAGTCTGAAGACACACACTCAACGATTCAGGAACAGCTT
>NW_027278168.1:10000-17814 GCF_030028105.1 Mobula birostris
CGGCGCGCCCGTCCCTTGCTCTCTCGGGCCATGTCTGTCGTCGCAGTGCCGCGCCATCCCCTATCGAGCCGCGTCGCTGGGTGAGGTCCGCACCCGCACCCTTCCGCCGAGCTGGCTCTCAGGACGGTCGACGGTCGCCGCTCGCCTCCGTCGGCCCAGGGCCTAACGCCGCGCCGGTGAACGCCTCGCCATCCCACCCCGTCGATCGCGCCGGTGAGGTCCGCACCTTCACCGCCTAGGTATATGCGCGTGGGTGTAGCTGCCTTCTCGGGATGGTCGACGGTCGTTCGACCGGCCCCCGTCATCTATGCGCACAGCAGTCCCGTCCGCCGGCGGGAGACTCCGTCAATCGATCGTGGTGCAAACGTGCGAATGCCCAACGTCAATTCCGCCCAAAGCATGAAGCCCTCGGTCGGCAATCGGGCCGCCCCGCGGCAGACCCACCTGCCCACCTCCGGAGATGGTAACGAGCCGAGCACGGAAGTTCGGCGCACGTGTCGAGACCGTCGCTTCCACTCGGCCTCTCCCAAAGGTAGGACCGACCAAGCCGGATCGATCGGGGAACAGAGGTCTAACGCAGACGACACTCGCGAGGGCACCAGCGGCAGGCTTGTCCCTTCTCCGTCTTGGTACACACAATGCCTCTTTGCTTTTCGGATCGATATAAAGCTTTTGCCACCGTCGGTCTGCCGGCCGCCGCCCGCGGTCCGCGCTCAGACTCTGTCTGTCCGCAGCCCCCGCTGCGTTCTTGGACTTTGTCATTTTTTTCGGAAATAGCGAAAAAAAGCTTTTATCATTGTAAGTCGGAGCTCGCCCGGCCTCCCGCTTACTGAGTCACAATTGAGTAAGGCTCACTTAGAACTCTGCACTGTGTCAACCGTACCACTAGTCACCCTGCTAAGTGTGTCTGGAAAACGTGTTCCCGTAAATCTCCGGGAACCCCGCCAATCCCCCCGTACAGAAATTGCATGTGTCAAGTCGGCGGGATGCCTCCCGGAAGTCCTGCCGGGAAGGTCGCACTCTGGCCCCGCCAGGCGGGGCAAATCCGACCCCCATAGTGACTTCCGGGCCTAACTCGTTAACCAGAGCCGCGACAGACCGTGCAACAATGACATGTGTCAAACCGGCGGCACGACGCCCGGAGCTCATGCCGGTCGCGGGGCACCTCGGGCCCGCCCGACGGGGCAGATCCGACCTTCACAGGCTTCCGACGGCAATTGGTTAACCGGCGTGGCGCCGAGGGCACGCGGCTGGCTCGGCGGGCGGCCCTCCGGTAGTGCCGCCGTCGATCGGCCGCCTCGGTCGGCAGGAGGGCCCCGAAGTCGCCTTCATTCTGACTTCCGAGTCGGGACTTAGATTACTTTCGACTCTTCAGCCAAGGTCTCGGATCGACGGCGGGACCTGCGGTTGTCCCTCCGAAAATGCCGCCGCTCGGCCGGCACGGCCCGCCGAATACGTCCCCTTACTGGCTCCCGCCTCGGGACTTTGTCAGAAATTCATTCGGGCAAGGTTTCCATTCGGCGGCCGGAGCACCGGTAGTCAAACGGAAAATGCCGCCCCTCGGCCGGCATGGGCCTGCGAATAGGTCCCGCTGACAGACTTCCGCAATTGGGTATTTGTCCGAAAATCCATACCGGCAATCTTCGGAATCGTGCGGAAAAGCTGCCGCGTGGCCCGGGTTAACCAATTGGGGAGGCCGGTGCCATCTACCGAATACTTCAACAACTCGTGAAAACGGCCTCCCTATATATCTGCAGGAACCCCGCCAATGCCCCCGTACAGAAATTGCATGTGTCAAAGGGGCGGCCGAATCTGACCCCGGCGGCCGAGCCTCTGGAACTCCGGGTCGGCCTCGGCCGGCAAATCCGACCCCCATCCAGACTTCCGGAGCGGACTTGGTTAACGAATTGCCACCGGGCAAATGGTTAACCGACAGATCTTGGAGGCTCGTTACCCAAGCCATCCCCCGCCGGTGCGAAAAGTTAACAATCAGCGGGCGGGCAATTCGTGAACCGAACGGGACCGGGCAATACGTTAACCATTCGGAACCGGGCAATTCGTTAACCAACCTTGTCCTGGCAATGAGTGCACCAACCCGGCCGGACAATTCGTTAACCAAGCTGGCTCTGGCAATTCGTTAACCTACCCGGCCATGGCAATTCGTTAACCAACCTGACCCTGACAATTCGTTAACCAACCCTGTCCTGGCAATGAGTGCACCAACCCGGCCGGACAATTCGGTAACCAACCAGACCCTGGCAATTCGTTAACCAACCAGGACGGGCAATTCGTCAACCAACCCTGTCCTGGCAATGAGTGCACCAACCCGGCCGGACAATTCGGTAACCAACCAGACCCTGGCAATTCGTTAACCAACCAGGACGGGCAATTCGTCAACCAACCCTGTCCTGGCAATGAGTGCACCAACCCGGCCGGACAATTCGGTAACCAACCAGACCCTGGCAATTCGTTAACTAACCTGACCCGGACAATTCGTTAACCAACCAGGACGGGCAATTCGTTAACCAACCAGGCCCGGACAATACTTTAACCACCCTGGTTTTCCAATTCGTGAACCAACTGGGAACGGACAATTCGGTAACCAACCCTGTCCTGGCAATGAGTGCACCAGCCCGGCCGGACAATTCGTTAACCACCCTGTCCTTGCCAATTCGTGAACCAACTGGGAACGGACAATTCGTTAACCAACGCGGCCGGACAATTCGTTAACCAAGCTGGCTCTGGCAATTCGTTAACCTACACGGCCATGGCAATTCGGTAACCAACCTGACCCTGACAATTCGTTAACCAGCCAGGACGGGCAATTCGTTAACCAACCTGGCCCGGACAATTCCTTAACCACCCTGGCCTTGCCAATTCGTGAACCAACTGGGAACGGACAATTCATTAAACAACCCTGTCCTGGCAATGAGTGCACCAACCCAGCCGGACAATTCGTTAACCAAGCTGGCTCTGGCAATTCGTTAACCTACTCGGACATGCCAATTCGTTAACCAGTCTGACCCGGACAATTCGTTAACCAACCCGGCCCGGCCCGGGCAATTGGTTAACCAACCGAGACTGGCCAATTCGTTATCCACCCCGGCCTGGCCAATTGGGTAACCAACCGGGCCTGGACAATTGATTAACCAGCCTGGCCCGGCCATAACGTTAACCAAGCGACTCCCGCCGATTACCCGCGCTGCAATGAATTTCGTTAAGTTGGGTCTGGCAAGCCGCTAACCCGGCCGGCCGGGCCTGACAACGCTCTCGAAACCCGGAACAGGCAGTTTCGTGAACCAACCGCGCACGCTCCTGACAATGGGCTAACCAACCCTGCACGGTCAAGTCGTTAACCAAGCCGAACCCTTGACAATTCGCTAACCAACCCTGCTCGGGCAAATCGTTAACCAAGCCCAACCCCGACAATTCGTTAACCAACCCTGCACGGTCAAGTCGTTAACCAAGCCCAAACCCGACAATTCCTTAACCAACCCAACCATGGCAATTCGCTAACCAACCCGGCTCGGGCAAATGCTTAACCAAGCCCAACCCTGACAATTCGTTAACCAACACTCCCGCCGTTTACCCGCGCCGCACTGAATTTCGTCAAGTTGGGTCTGGCAACCCGCTAACCCGGCCGGCCGGGCCTGACAACGCTCTAGAAACCCGGAACAGGCAGTTTCGTGAACCAACCGCGCACGCTCCTGACAATGCGTTCACCCACCCTGCTCGGGCAAATCGTTAACCAAGCCCAACCCTGACAATGCGTTAACCAACCCAACCATGACAATTCGCTAACCAACCCGGCCCGGGCAAATGGTTAACCAAGCCCAAACCTGACAATTCGTTAACCAACCCGGCCCGGGCAAATGGTTAACCAAGCCGGCCGGGCAAATCGGTAACCGGCCCGGCAGCCCCGACTATTCGACAATCAACCAGCTGAGGACAAACCCTTCACCCTCAATAACAACTACGTCTTGCCCCGCCGTCAAAATGTCCCGGCCGATGTTCATCAGAAACTCCTTGCTGGCCCATGGGCCCCCCTCCTTACCTTAAGAGAGTCATAGTTACTCCCGCCGTTTACCCGCGCCGCACTGAATTTCGTCAAGTTGGGTCTGGCAAGCCGCTAACCCGGCCGGCCGGGCCTGACAACGCTCTAGAAACCCGGAACAGGCAGTTTCGTGAACCAACCGCGCACGCTCCTGACAATGCGTTCACCCACCCTGCTCGGGCAAATCGTTAACCAAGCCCAAACCCGACAATTCGATAACCAACCCGGCCATGGCAATTCATTAACCAACGCGGCTCGGGCAAATGGTTAACCAAGCCCAACCCTGACAATTCGGTAACCAACCCGGCTCGGGCAAATGGTTAACCAAGCCGGCCGGGCAAATCGCTAACCGGCCCGGCAGTCCCGACAATTCGACAATGAACCCGCTGAGGACAAACCCTTCGCCCTCAATAACAACTAGTTCTTGCCCCGCCGTCAAAATGTCCCGGCCGATGTTCATCAGAAACTCCTTGCTGGCCCATGGGCCCCCCTCCATACCTTAAGAGAGTCATAGTTACTCCCGCCGTTTACCCGCGCCGCACTGAATTTCGTCAAGTTGGGTCTGGCAAGCCGCTAACCCGGCCGGCCGGGCCTGACAACGCTCTAGAAACCCGGAACAGGCAGTTTCGTGAACCAACCGCGCACGCTCCTGACAATGCGTTAGCCAACCCTGCTCGGGCAAATCGTTAATCAAGCCCAACCCTGAAACTGCGTTAACCAACCCGGCCATGGCAATTCATTAACCAACCCGGCTCGGACAAATGGTTAACCAAGCCCAACCCTGACAATTCGGTAACCAACCCGGCTCGGGCAAATGGTTAACCAAGCCGGCCGGGCAAATCGGTAACCGGCCCGGCAGTCCCGACAATTCGACAATCAACCAGCTGAGGACAAACCCTTCACCCTCAATAACAACGACGTCTTGCCCCGCCGTCAAAATGTCCCGGCCGATGTTCACCAGAAACTCCTTGCTGGCCCATGGGCCCCCCTCCTTAACCTTAAGAGAGTCATAGTTACTCCCGCCGTTTACCCGCGCCGCACTGAATTTCGTCAAGTTGGGTCTGGCAAGCCGCTAACCCGGCCGGCCGGGCCTGACAACGCTCTAGAAACCCGGAACAGGCAGTTTCGTGAACCAACCGCGCACGCTCCTGACAATGCGTTAGCCAACCCTGCTCGGGCAAATCGTTAATCAAGCCCAACCCTGAAACTGCGTTAACCAACCCGGCCATGGCAATTCATTAACCAACCCGGCTCGGGCAAATGGTTAACCAAGCCGGCCGGGCAAATCGGTAACCGGCCCGGCAGCCCCGACTATTCGACAATCAACCAGCTGAGGACAAACCCTTCACCCTCAATAACAACTAGTTCTTGCCCCGCCGTCAAAATGTCCCGGCCGATGTTCATCAGAAACTCCTTGCTGGCCCATGGGCCCCCCTCCTTACCTTAAGAGAGTCATAGTTACTCCCGCCGTTTACCCGCGCCGCACTGAATTTCGTCAAGTTGGGTCTGGCAAGCCGCTAACCCGGCCGGCCGGGCCTGACAATGCTCTAGAAACCCGGAACAGGCAGTTTCGTGAACCAACCGCGCACGCTCCTGACAAGGCGTTAACCAACCCTGCACGGTCAAGTCGTTAACCAAGCCCAAACCCGACAATTCGTTAACCAACCCAACCATGGCAATTCGCTAACCAACCCGGCCCGGGCAAATGGTTAACCAAGCCCAACCCTGACAATTCGTTAACCAACCCGGCCCGGGCAAATGGTTAACCAAGCCGGCCGGGCAAATCGGTAACCGGCCCGGCAGCCCCGACTATTCGACAATCAACCAGCTGAGGACAAACCCTTCACCCTCAATAACAACGACGTCTTGCCCCGCCGTCAAAATGTCCCGGCCGATGTTCATCAGAAACTCCTTCCTGGCCCATGGGCCCCCCTCCTTATATACCTTAAGAGAGTCATAGTTACTCCCGCCGTTTACCCGCGCCGCACTGAATTTCGTCAAGTTGGGTCTGGCAAGCCGCTAACCCGGCCGGCCGGGCCTGACAACGCTCTAGAAACCCGGAACAGGCAGTTTCGTGAACCAACCGCGCACGCTCCTGACAATGCGTTCACCCACCCTGCTCGGGCAAATCGTTAACCAAGCCCAAACCCGACAATTCGATAACCAACCCAACCATGGCAATTCGCTAACCAACCCGGCCCGGGCAAATGGTTAACCAAGCCCAACCCAGACAATTCGGTAACCAACCCGGCTCGGGCAAATGGTTAACCAAGCCGGCCGGGCAAATCGCTAACCGGCCCGGCAGTCCCGACAATTCGACAATCAACCCGCTGAGGACAAACCCTTCGCCCTCAATAACAACTAGTTCTTGCCCCGCCGTCAAAATGTCCCGGCCGAGGTTCATCAGAAACTCCTTGCTGGCCCATGGGCCCCCCTCCTTACCTTAAGAGAGTCATAGTTACTCCCGCCGTTTACCCGCGCCGCACTGAATTTCGTCAAGTTGGGTCTGGCAAGCCGCTAACCCGGCCGGCCGGGCCTGACAACGCTCTAGAAACCCGGAACAGGCAGTTTCGTGAACCAACTGCGCACGCTCCTGACAATGTGTTCACCCACCCTGCTCGGGCAAATCGTTAACCAAGCCCAAACCCGACAATTCGTTAACCAACCCAACCATGACAATTCGCTAACCAACCCGGCCCGGGCAAATGGTTAACCAAGCCCAAACCTGACAATTCGTTAACCAACCCGGCCCGGGCAAATGGTTAACCAAGCCGGCCGGGCAAATCGGTAACCGGCCCGGCAGCCCCGACTATTCGACAATCAACCAGCTGAGGACAAACCCTTCACCCTCAATAACAACTACGTCTTGCCCCGCCGTCAAAATGTCCCGGCCGATGTTCATCAGAAACTCCTTGCTGGCCCATGGGCCCCCCTCCTTACCTTAAGAGAGTCATAGTTACTCCCGCCGTTTACCCGCGCCGCACTGAATTTCGTCAAGTTGGGTCTGGCAAGCCGCTAACCCGGCCGGCCGGGCCTGACAACGCTCTAGAAACCCGGAACAGGCAGTTTCGTGAACCAACCGCGCACGCTCCTGACAATGCGTTAGCCAACCCTGCTCGGGCAAATCGTTAATCAAGCCCAACCCTGAAACTGCGTTAACCAACCCGGCCATGGCAATTCATTAACCAACCCGGCTCGGGCAAATGGTTAACCAAGCCGGCCGGGCAAATCGGTAACCGGCCCGGCAGCCCCGACTATTCGACAATCAACCAGCTGAGGACAAACCCTTCACCCTCAATAACAACTAGTTCTTGCCCCGCCGTCAAAATGTCCCGGCCGATGTTCATCAGAAACGCCTTGCTGGCCCATGGGAGAGTCATAGTTACTCCCGCCGTTTACCCGCGCCGCACTGAATTTCGTCAAGTTGGGTCTGGCAAGCCGCTAACCCGGCCGGCCGGGCCTGACAATGCTCTAGAAACCCGGAACAGGCAGTTTCGTGAACCAACCGCGCACGCTCCTGACAAGGCGTTAACCAACCCTGCACGGTCAAGTCGTTAACCAAGCCCAAACCCGACAATTCGTTAACCAACCCAACCATGGCAATTCGCTAACCAACCCGGCCCGGGCAAATGGTTAACCAAGCCCAACCCTGACAATTCGTTAACCAACCCGGCCCGGGCAAATGGTTAACCAAGCCGGCCGGGCAAATCGGTAACCGGCCCGGCAGCCCCGACTATTCGACAATCAACCAGCTGAGGAC
>NW_027278169.1:0-17748 GCF_030028105.1 Mobula birostris
TCACTGACTTCATTCCCAACATCCCCGCTGACTTCACTCCCAATATCCTCACTGACTTCATTCCCAACACCCTCACTGACGTCACTCCCAACATCCCCACTGACTTCATTCCTAACATCCTCACTGACTTCATTCCCAACATCCTCACTGACTTCATTCCGAACATCCACACTGACTTCATTCCCAACATCCCCATTTAACTCACTCCCAATATCCTCACTGACTTCATTCCCAACACCCTCACTGACATAATTCTCAACATCCCCAACAACCTCACTGACTTCATTCCCAACATCCCCACTGACATCATTTCCAACATCCTCACTGACTTCATTCCCAACATCCCCACTGACTTCATTCCTAACATCCTCACGAAGTTCATTCCCAACATCCCCAATGATTTCATTCCCAACAACCTCACTGACTTCATTCCCAACATCCTTACTGACTTCATTCCGAACATCCCCACTGACTTCATTCCAAACATCCACACTGACTTCATTCCCAACATCCCCACTGACTTCTTTCCCAACATCCACACTGACTTCATTCCCAACATCCATACTGACTTCATTCCCAACATCCTCACTGACTTCATTCCCAATATCCCCACTGACATACTCCCAATATCCTCACTGACTTCATTCCCAACACTCTCACTGATTTCATTCCCAACATCCCGACTGACGTCATTCCCAACAACCCCAACATCCTCACTGATTTCATTCCCAACATCCCCACTGACATCATTCCTAACATCCTCACTGACTTCATTCCGAACATCCCCACTGACTTCATTCCCAACATCCACACTGACTTCTTTCCCAACATCCCCACTGACTTCATTCCCAACATCCTCACTGACTTCATTCCCAACATCCCCACTGACTTCACTCCCAATATCCTCACTGACTTCATTCCCAACACCCTCACTGACTTCATTCCCAACATCCCCACTGCCTTCATTCCCAACATCCTCACTGACGTCACTCCCAAAATCCCCACTGACTTCATTCCCAACATCCACACTGACTTCATTCCCAACATCCCCACTGACTTCATTCCCAACATCCCCACTGACTTCATTACAAACATCTCCACTGACTTCATTCCCAACATCCCCACTGACTTCATTCACAGCATCCCACTGACTTCATTCCCAACATCCCCACTGACTTCATTCACAACATCCTCAATGACCTCATTCCCAACATACCCTCTGACTTCATTCCCAACATACACACTGACTGCATTCCCAACATCCCCACTGACTTCATCCGCAACATCCTCACTGACTTCATTCCCAACATCCCCACTGACTTCAGTCCCAATATCCTCACTGATTTCATTCCCAACACCCTCTCTGACTTCATTCCGAACATCCCCACTGGCTTCATTCCCAACATCCTCACTGACTTCATTCCCAACATCCCCACTGACTTCATTCCTAACATCCTCACTGACTTCATTCCCAACATCCTCACTGACTTCATTCCGAACATCCACACTGAATTCATTCCCAACATCCTCGATTAACTCACTCCCAATATCCTCACTAACTTCATTCCCAACACCCTCACTGACGTAATTCTCAACATCCCCAACAACCTCACTGACTTCATTCCCAACATCCCCACTGACTTCATTTCCAACATCCTCACTGACTTCATTCCCAACATCCCCACTGACTTCATTCCCAACATCCCCACTGACTTCATTCCAAACATCCACACTGACTTCATTCCCAACATCCTTACTGACTTCATTCCGAACATCCCCACTGACTTCATTCCAAACATCCACACTGACTTCATTCCCAACATCCCCACTGACTTCATTCCCAACATCCTCACTGACTTCATTCCCAATATCCCCACTGACGTTACTCCCAATATCCTCACTGACTTCATTCCCAACACTCTCACTGACTTCATTCCCAACATCCCCACTGACGTCATTCCCAACATCCCCAACATCCTCACTGATTTCATTCCCAACATCCCCACTGACTTCATTCCAAACATCCACACTGACTTCTTTCCCAACATCCCCACTGACTTCATTCCCAACATCCTCACTGACTTCATTCCCAACATCCCCACTGACTTCACTCCCAATATCCTCACTGACTTCATTCCCAACACCCTCACTGACTTCATTCCCAACATCCCCACTGGCTTCATTCCCAACATCCTCACTGACGTCACTCCCAACATCCCCACTGACTTCATTCCCAATATCCCCACTGACGTTACTCCCAATATCCTCACTGACTTCATTCCCAACACTCTCACTGACTTCATTCCCAACATCCCCACTGACGTCATTCCCAACATCCCCAACATCCTCACTGATTTCATTCCCAACATCCCCACTGACTTCACTCCAAACATCCACACTGACTTCTTTCCCAACATTCCCACTGACTTCATTCCCAACATCCTCACTGATTTCATTCCCAACATCCCCACTGACTTCACTCCCAATATCCTCACTGACTTCATTCCCAACACCCTCACTGACTTCATTCCCAACATCCCCACTGGCTTCATTCCCAACATCCTCACTGACGTCACTCCCAACATCCCCACTGACTTCACTCCCAATATCCTCACTGACTTCATTCCCAACACCCTCACTGACTTCATTCCCAACATCCCCACTGACTTCATTCCCAACATCCAGACTGACTTCATTCCCAACATCCCCACTGATTTCATTCCCAACATCCTCACTGATTTCATTCCCAACATCCCCACTGACTTCACTCCCAATATCCTCACTGACTTCATTCCCCACACCCTCACTGACTTCATTCCCAACATCCACACTGACTTCATTCCCAACATCCCCACTGACTTCATTCCCAACATCCCTAATGACTTCATTCCCAACATCCCCACTGACTTCATTACAAACATCCCCACTGACTTCATTCCCAACATCCCAACTGACTGCATTCACAACATCCTCAATGACCTCATTCCCAACATACCCTCTGACTTCATTCCCAACATCCACACTGACTGCATTCCCAACATCCCCACTGACTTCATCCGCAATATCCTCACTGACTGCATTCCCAACATCCCCACAAACTTAATTCCCAACATCCCCACAGACTTCATTCCCAACATACCCAATGACTTCATTCCCAACATCCTCACTGACCTCATTCCCAACATCCCCACTTACTTCATTCTTAACATCCCCACTGACTTCATTCCCAACATCCCCACTGACTTCATTCCCCAGATCCTCAGTGACTCCATTTCCCGCATCCTCACTTCCTTCATTCCAATCACCCACACTGCCTTCATTCCCAACAGACCCACTGACTCCATTCCGTACATCCACACTGACTTCATTCCCAACATCCTCACTAACTTCATTCCCAACAACCCCACTGACTTCATTCCGAACATCCCCACTGACTTCATTCCCAAGATCCTCACTGAGTTCATTCCCAACATCCCCTCTGACTTCATTCCCATCATCCTCACTGACTTCATTCCCAACATCCCCATCGACTTCATTCCCAACATCCACACTGACTGCATTCCCAACATCTCCACTGATTTCATCCGCAACATCCTCACTGACTTCATTCCCAACATCCCCACAGACTTAATTCCCAATATCCCCACAGAATTCATGCCCAACATACCCAATGACTTCATTCCCAACATCCTCACTGACTTCATTCCCAACATCCCCACTTACTTCATTCTTAACATCCCCACTGACATCATTCCCAACATCCCCACTGACTTCATTCCCAACATTCCCACTGACTTCATTCCCCAGATCCTCAGTGACTTCATTTCCCGCATCCTCACTTCCTTCATTCCAATCACCCACACTGCCTTCATTCCCAACAGACCCACTGACTTCTTTCCGAACATCCTCACTGACTTCATTCCCAACATCCTCACTAACTTCATTCCCAACAACCCCACTGACTTCATTCCGAACATCCCCACTGACTTCATTCCCAAGATCCTCACTGAGTTCATTCCCAACATCCCCTCTGACTTCATTCCCATCATCCTCACTGACTTCATTCCCAACATCCCCATCGACTTCATTCCCAACATCGCCACTGACTTCATTCCGAACATCCCCACTGACTTCATTCCCAACATCCCCACTGACTTCATTCCAAACATCCCCACTTAGTTCATTCTCAACATCCCCACTGACTTCATTCCCAACATCCCCACTGACTTCATTCCCCAGATTCTCACTGCCTTCATTCCCAACATCCCCACAGACTTCATTCCCAGCATCCTCAGTGACTTCATTTCCAGCATCCTCACTTACTTCATTCCAATTATCCACACTGACTTCATTCCCAACATACCCACTGACTTCATTCCCAAGATCCTCACTGACTTCATTCCCGATATCGCCACTGCCTTTATTCCAAAAATCCCCACTGAATTCATTCCCAACATCCTCAGTGACTTAATTTCCAACATCCTCACTGACTTCATTCCCAACATCCCCACTGGATTCATTCCCAACATCCTCACTGACTTCATTCCCAGCATCCCCACTGACTTTATTCCCAACATCCCTACTGACTTCATTCCCAACATCCTCACTGACTTCATTCCCAACAACCCTACTGACTTCATTCCCAACATCCCCACTGAGTTCATTCCCAACATCCCAACTGACTTCCTGCCCAACGTCCACACTGACTTCATTCCCAACGTCCCCACTGACTTCATTCACAACATTCCCACTGGCTTCTTTCCGAATATCCTCACTGACTTCAGTCCCAACATCCCCACTGATTTCATTCCCAACATCGCCACTGACTTCCAGCCCGAACTCCACACTGACTTCATTCCCAACGTCCCCACTGACTTCATTCCCAACATGCCCACTGGCTTCATTCCCAACATCCCCACTGACTTCATTCCCAACTTTCTCACTGATTCCATTCCCAACATCCCCACTGCCTTTATTCCGAACATCCCCACTGACTTCAATCCGAACATCCTCAGTAACTTCATTTCCAACATCCTTACTGTCTTCATTCCCAACATCCCCACTGACTTCATTCCCAACATCCCCACTGACTTCATTCCCAGCAGCCCCACTGACTTCATTCCCAACATCCCCACTGACTTTATTCCCAACATCCCCACTGACTTCCTGCCCAACGTCCACACTGACTTCATTCCCAACGTCCCCACTGACTTCATTCTCAACATCCCCACTGGCTTCTT
This sequence comes from Mobula birostris, assembly GCF_030028105.1. Taxonomy (NCBI): domain Eukaryota; kingdom Metazoa; phylum Chordata; class Chondrichthyes; order Myliobatiformes; family Myliobatidae; genus Mobula; species Mobula birostris. Next base: position 5,241 of record NW_027278169.1, read on the forward strand.
TCCCAATATCCTCACTGACTTCAGTCCCAACATCCCCATTGGATTCATTCCCAACATCCCCACTGAATTCATTCCCAACATCCTCACTGATTCCATTCCCAACATCCCCACTGCCTTTATTCCGAACATCCCCACTGACTTCATTCCGAACATCCTCAGTGACTTCATTTCCAACATCCTCACTGTCTTCATTCCCAACATCACCACTGAATTCATTCCCAACATCCTCACTGACTTCATTCCCAGCAGCCCCACTGACTTCATTCCCAACATCCTCACTGACTTCATTCCCAACATCCCCACTGACGTCATTCCCAACATCCCCAACATCCTCACTGACTTCATTCCCAACATCCCCATTGACTTCATTCCTAACATCCTCACTGACTTCATTCCCAACATCCTCACTGACTTCATTCCGAACATCCCCACTGACTTCATTCCCAACATCCACACTGACTTCTTTCCCAAAATCCCCACTGACTTCATTCCCAACATCCTCACTGACTTCATTCCCAACATCCCCACCGACTTCACTCCCAAGATCCTCACTGACTTCATTCCAAACACCATCACTGACTTCATACCCAACATCCCCACTGGCTTCATTCCCAACATCCTCACTGACGTCACTCCCAACATCCCCACTGACTTCATTCCCAACATCCACACTGACTTCATTCTCAACATCTCCACTGACGTCATTCCCAACATCCCTAATGACTTCATTCCCAACATCCCCACTGACTTCATTACAAACATCTCCACTGACTTCATTCCCAACATCCTCACTGACTTCATTCTCAGCATCCCACTGACTTCATTCCCAACATCCCCACTGACTTCATTCAAAATATCCTCACTGACTTCATTCACAACATCCCCACTGACTTCATTCACAACATCCTCAATGACTTCATTCCCAACATACCCTCTGACTTCATTCCCAACATCCTCACTGACTTCATTCCCAACATCCCCACAGACTTAATTCCCAACATCCCCACAGAATTCATGCCCAACATACCCAATGACTTCATTCCCAACATCCTCACTGACTTCATTCCCAACATCCCCACTTACTTCATTCTTAACATCCCCACTGACATCACCCCCAACATTCCCACTGACTTCATTCCCAAAATCCCCACTGACTTCATTCCCCAGATCCTCAGTGACTTCATTTCCCGCATCCTCACTTCCTTCATTCCAATCACCCACACTGCCTTCATTCCCAACAGACCCACTGACTTCATTCCGAACACCCTCACTGACTTCATTCCCAACATCCTCACTAACTTCATTCCCAACAACCCCACTGACTTCATTCCGAACATCCCCACTGACTTCATTCCCAAGATCCTCACTGAGTTCAATCCCAACATCCCCTCTGACTTCATTCCCATCATCCTCACTGACTTCATTCCCAACATCCCCACCGACTTCATTCCCAACTTCGCCACTGACTTCATTCCCAACATCCTTACTGCCTTTATTCCCAGCATCCCCACTGACTTCATTCCCAACATCCCCACTGACTTCATTCCGAACATCCCCACTGACTTCATTCCCAACATCCCCACTGACTTCATTCCAAACATCCCCACTTACTTCATTCTCAACATCCCCACTGACTTCATTCCCAACATCCCCACTGACTTCATTCCCCAGATCCTCACTGCCTTCATTCCCAACATCCCCACAGACTTCATTCCCAGCATCCTCAGTGACTTCATTTCCAGCATCCTCACTTACTTCATTCCAATTATCCACACTGACTTCATTCCCAACATACCCACTGACTTCATTCCCAAGATCCTCACTGACTTCATTCCCGACATCGACACTGCCTTTATTCCAAAAATCACCACTGAATTCATTCCCAACATGCTCAGTGACTTAATTTCCAACATCCTCACTGACTTCATTCCCAACATCCCCACTGGATTCATTCCCAACATCCTCACTGACTTCATTCCCAGCATCCCCACTGACTTTATTCCCAACATCCCTACTGACTTCATTCCCAACATCCCCACTGGCTTCTTCCCCAATATCCTCACTGACTTCAGTCCCAACTTTCTCACTGATTCCATTCCCAACATCCCCACTGCCTTTATTCCCAACATCCCCACTGACTTCCTGCCCAACGTCCACACTGACTTCATTCCCAACGTCCCCACTGACTTCATTCCCAACATCCCCACTGGCTTCTTTCCCAATATCCTCACTGACTTCAGTCCCAACATCCCCACTGACTTCATTCCCAACATCGCCACTGACTTCCAGCCCGACGTCCACACTGACTTCATTCCCAACGTCCCCACTGACCTCATTCCCAACATCCCCATTGGCTTCATTCCCAATATCCTCACCATCTTCACTCCCAACATCCCACTGTCTTCATTCCCAACATCCCACTGTCTTCATCCCGAACATCCCCACTGAATTCATTCCCAACATCCCCACTGTTTCCATTCCCAACATCCCCACTGCCTTTATTCCGAACATCCCCACTGACTTCATTCCAAACATCCTCAGTGACTTCATTTCCAACATCCTCACTGTCTTCATTCCCAACATCACCACTGAATTCATTCCCAACAGCCTCACTGACTTCATTCCCAGCAGCCCCACTGATTTCATTCCCAACATCCTCACTGACTTCATTCCCAACATCCTCAGTGACTTCATTCCCAACATCCCCACTGAGTTCACTCCCAATATCCTCACTGACTTCATTCCCAACAACCTCACTGACTTCATTCCCAACATCCCCACTGACTTCATTCCCAACATCCACACTGACTGCATTCCCAACATCCCCACTGACTTCATCCGCAATATCCTCACTGACTGCATTCCCAACATCCCCACAAACTTAATTCCCAACATCCCCACAGACTTCATTCCCAACATACCCAATGACTTCATTCCCAACATCCTCACTGACCTCATTCCCAACATCCCCACTTACTTCATTCTTAACATCCCCACTGACTTCATTCCCAACATCCCCACTGACTTCATTCCCCAGATCCTCAGTGACTCCATTTCCCGCATCCTCACTTCCTTCATTCCAATCACCCACACTGCCTTCATTCCCAACAGACCCACTGACTCCATTCCGTACATCCACACTGACTTCATTCCCAACATCCTCACTAACTTCATTCCCAACAACCCCACTGACTTCATTCCGAACATCCCCACTGACTTCATTCCCAAGATCCTCACTGAGTTCATTCCCAACATCCCCTCTGACTTCATTCCCATCATCCTCACTGACTTCATTCCCAACATCCCCATCGACTTCATTCCCAACATCCACACTGACTGCATTCCCAACATCTCCACTGATTTCATCCGCAACATCCTCACTGACTTCATTCCCAACATCCCCACAGACTTAATTCCCAATATCCCCACAGAATTCATGCCCAACATACCCAATGACTTCATTCCCAACATCCTCACTGACTTCATTCCCAACATCCCAACTTACTTCATTCTTAACATCCCCACTGACATCATTCCCAACATCCCCACTGACTTCATTCCCAACATCCCCACTGACTTCATTCCCCAGATCCTCAGTGACTTCATTTCCCGCATCCTCACTTCCTTCATTCCAATCACCCACACTGCCTTCATTCCCAACAGACCCACTGACTTCTTTCCGAACATCCTCACTGACTTCATTCCCAACATCCTCACTAACTTCATTCCCAACAACCCCACTGACTTCATTCCGAACATCCCCACTGACTTCATTCCCAAGATCCTCACTGAGTTCATTCCCAACATCCCCTCTGACTTCATTCCCATCATCCTCACTGACTTCATTCCCAACATCCCCATCGACTTCATTCCCAACATCGCCACTGACTTCATTCCGAACATCCCCACTGACTTCATTCCCAACATCCCCACTGACTTCATTCCAAACATCCCCACTTAGTTCATTCTCAACATCCCCACTGACTTCATTCCCAACATCCCCACTGACTTCATTCCCCAGATTCTCACTGCCTTCATTCCCAACATCCCCACAGACTTCATTCCCAGCATCCTCAGTGACTTCATTTCCAGCATCCTCACTTACTTCATTCCAATTATCCACACTGACTTCATTCCCAACATACCCACTGACTTCATTCCCAAGATCCTCACTGACTTCATTCCCGATATCGCCACTGCCTTTATTCCAAAAATCCCCACTGAATTCATTCCCAACATCCTCAGTGACTTAATTTCCAACATCCTCACTGACTTCATTCCCAACATCCCCACTGGATTCATTCCCAACATCCTCACTGACTTCATTCCCAGCATCCCCACTGACTTTATTCCCAACATCCCTACTGACTTCATTCCCAACATCCTCACTGACTTCATTCCCAACAACCCTACTGACTTCATTCCCAACATCCCCACTGAGTTCATTCCCAACATCCCAACTGACTTCCTGCCCAACGTCCACACTGACTTCATTCCCAACGTCCCCACTGACTTCATTCACAACATTCCCACTGGCTTCTTTCCGAATATCCTCACTGACTTCAGTCCCAACATCCCCACTGATTTCATTCCCAACATCGCCACTGACTTCCAGCCCGAACTCCACACTGACTTCATTCCCAACGTCCCCACTGACTTCATTCCCAACATGCCCACTGGCTTCATTCCCAACATCCCCACTGACTTCATTCCCAACTTTCTCACTGATTCCATTCCCAACATCCCCACTGCCTTTATTCCGAACATCCCCACTGACTTCAATCCGAACATCCTCAGTAACTTCATTTCCAACATCCTTACTGTCTTCATTCCCAACATCCCCACTGACTTCATTCCCAACATCCCCACTGACTTCATTCCCAGCAGCCCCACTGACTTCATTCCCAACATCCCCACTGACTTTATTCCCAACATCCCCACTGACTTCCTGCCCAACGTCCACACTGACTTCATTCCCAACGTCCCCACTGACTTCATTCTCAACATCCCCACTGGCTTCTTTCCCAATATCCTCACTGACTTCAGTCCCAACATCCCCATTGGATTCATTCCCAACATCCCCACTGAATTCATTCCCAACATCCTCACTGATTCCATTCCCAACATCCCCACTGCCTTTATTCCGAACATCCCCACTGACTTCATTCCGAACATCCTCAGTGACTTCATTTCCAACATCCTCACTGTCTTCATTCCCAACATCACCACTGAATTCATTCCCAACATCCTCACTGACTTCATTCCCAGCAGCCCCACTGACTTCATTCCCAACATCCTCACTGACTTCATTCCCAACATCCCCACTGACGTCATTCCCAACATCCCCAACATCCTCACTGACTTCATTCCCAACATCCCCATTGACTTCATTCCTAACATCCTCACTGACTTCATTCCCAACATCCTCACTGACTTCATTCCGAACATCCCCACTGACTTCATTCCCAACATCCACACTGACTTCTTTCCCAAAATCCCCACTGACTTCATTCCCAACATCCTCACTGACTTCATTCCCAACATCCCCACCGACTTCACTCCCAAGATCCTCACTGACTTCATTCCAAACACCATCACTGACTTCATACCCAACATCCCCACTGGCTTCATTCCCAACATCCTCACTGACGTCACTCCCAACATCCCCACTGACTTCATTCCCAACATCCACACTGACTTCATTCTCAACATCTCCACTGACGTCATTCCCAACATCCCTAATGACTTCATTCCCAACATCCCCACTGACTTCATTACAAACATCTCCACTGACTTCATTCCCAACATCCTCACTGACTTCATTCTCAGCATCCCACTGACTTCATTCCCAACATCCCCACTGACTTCATTCAAAATATCCTCACTGACTTCATTCACAACATCCCCACTGACTTCATTCACAACATCCTCAATGACTTCATTCCCAACATACCCTCTGACTTCATTCCCAACATCCTCACTGACTTCATTCCCAACATCCCCACAGACTTAATTCCCAACATCCCCACAGAATTCATGCCCAACATACCCAATGACTTCATTCCCAACATCCTCACTGACTTCATTCCCAACATCCCCACTTACTTCATTCTTAACATCCCCACTGACATCACCCCCAACATTCCCACTGACTTCATTCCCAAAATCCCCACTGACTTCATTCCCCAGATCCTCAGTGACTTCATTTCCCGCATCCTCACTTCCTTCATTCCAATCACCCACACTGCCTTCATTCCCAACAGACCCACTGACTTCATTCCGAACACCCTCACTGACTTCATTCCCAACATCCTCACTAACTTCATTCCCAACAACCCCACTGACTTCATTCCGAACATCCCCACTGACTTCATTCCCAAGATCCTCACTGAGTTCAATCCCAACATCCCCTCTGACTTCATTCCCATCATCCTCACTGACTTCATTCCCAACATCCCCACCGACTTCATTCCCAACTTCGCCACTGACTTCATTCCCAACATCCTTACTGCCTTTATTCCCAGCATCCCCACTGACTTCATTCCCAACATCCCCACTGACTTCATTCCGAACATCCCCACTGACTTCATTCCCAACATCCCCACTGACTTCATTCCAAACATCCCCACTTACTTCATTCTCAACATCCCCACTGACTTCATTCCCAACATCCCCACTGACTTCATTCCCCAGATCCTCACTGCCTTCATTCCCAACATCCCCACAGACTTCATTCCCAGCATCCTCAGTGACTTCATTTCCAGCATCCTCACTTACTTCATTCCAATTATCCACACTGACTTCATTCCCAACATACCCACTGACTTCATTCCCAAGATCCTCACTGACTTCATTCCCGACATCGACACTGCCTTTATTCCAAAAATCACCACTGAATTCATTCCCAACATGCTCAGTGACTTAATTTCCAACATCCTCACTGACTTCATTCCCAACATCCCCACTGGATTCATTCCCAACATCCTCACTGACTTCATTCCCAGCATCCCCACTGACTTTATTCCCAACATCCCTACTGACTTCATTCCCAACATCCCCACTGGCTTCTTCCCCAATATCCTCACTGACTTCAGTCCCAACTTTCTCACTGATTCCATTCCCAACATCCCCACTGCCTTTATTCCCAACATCCCCACTGACTTCCTGCCCAACGTCCACACTGACTTCATTCCCAACGTCCCCACTGACTTCATTCCCAACATCCCCACTGGCTTCTTTCCCAATATCCTCACTGACTTCAGTCCCAACATCCCCACTGACTTCATTCCCAACATCGCCACTGACTTCCAGCCCGACGTCCACACTGACTTCATTCCCAACGTCCCCACTGACCTCATTCCCAACATCCCCATTGGCTTCATTCCCAATATCCTCACCATCTTCACTCCCAACATCCCACTGTCTTCATTCCCAACATCCCACTGTCTTCATCCCGAACATCCCCACTGAATTCATTCCCAACATCCCCACTGATTCCATTCCCAACATCCCCACTGCCTTTATTCCGAACATCCCCACTGACTTCATTCCAAACATCCTCAGTGACTTCATTTCCAACATCCTCACTGTCTTCATTCCCAACATCACCACTGAATTCATTCCCAACAGCCTCACTGACTTCATTCCCAGCAGCCCCACTGATTTCATTCCCAACATCCTCACTGACTTCATTCCCAACATCCTCAGTGACTTCATTCCCAACATCCCCACTGAGTTCACTCCCAATATCCTCACTGACTTCATTCCCAACAACCTCACTGACTTCATTCCCAACATCCCCACTGGCTTCATTCCCAACATCCTCACTGACGTCACTCCCAACATCCCCACTGACTTCATTCCCAACATCCACACTGACTTCATTCCCAACATCCCCACTGACTTCATTCCCAACATCCCTAATGACTTCATTCCCAACATCCCCACTGACTTCATTACAAACATCCCCACTGACTTCATTCCGAACATCCCAACTGACTTCATTCACAACATCCTCAATGACCTCATTCCAACATACCCTCTGACTTCATTCCCAACATCCACACTGACTGCATTCCCAACATCCCCACTGACTTCATCCGCAACATCCTCACTGACTGCATTCCCAACATCCCCACAAACTTAATTCCAACATCCCCACAGACTTCATTCCCAACATACCCAATGACTTCATTCCCAACATCCTCACTGACCTCATTCCCAACATCCCCACTTACTTCATTCTTAACATCCCCACTGACTTCATCCCAAACATCCCCACTGACTTCATTCCCTACATCCCCACCGACTTCATTCCCCAGATCCTCAGTGACTCCATTTTCTGCATTCTCACTTCCTTCATTCCAATCACCCACACTGCCTTCATTCCCAACAGACCCACTGACTCCATTCCGTACATCCACACTGACTTCATTCCCAACATCCTCACTGACTTCATTCCCAACAACCCCACTGACTTCATTCCGAACATCCCCACTGACTTCATTCCCAACATCCTCACTGACTTCATTCCCAACATCCCCGCTGACTTCATTCTCATCATCCTCACTGACTTCATTCCCAACATCCCCACCGACTTCATTCCCAACATCCCCACTGACTTCATTCCGAACATCCTTACTGCCTTCATTCCCAGCATCCCCACTGACATCATTCCCAACATCCCCACTGACTTCATTCCGAACATCCCCACTGACTTCTTTCCAACATCCACACTGACTTCATTCCCAACATCCTCACTGACTTCATTCCCAATATCCCCACTGACGTTACTCCAATATCCTCACTGACTTCATTCCCAACACTCTCACTGACTTCATTCCAACATCCCCACTGACGTCATTCCCAACATCCCCAACATCCTCACTGATTTCATTCCCAACATCCCCACTGACTTCACTCCAAACATCCACACTGACTTCTTTCCCAACATTCGCACTGACTTCATTCCCAACATCCTCACTGATTTCATTCCCAACATCCCCACTGACTTCACTCCCAATATCCTCACTGACTTCATTCCCAACACCCTCACATGACTTCATTCCCAACATCCCCACTGGCTTCATTCCCAACATCCTCACTGACGTCACTCCCAACATCCCCACTGACTTCATTCCCAACATCCACACTGACTTCATTCCCAACATCCCCACTGACTTCATTCCCAACATCCCTAATGACTTCATTCCCAACATCCCCACTGACTTCATTACAAACATCCCCACTGACTTCATTCCCAACATCCCAACTGACTTCATTCACAACATCCTCAATGACCTTATTCCCAACATACCCTCTGACTTCATTCCCAACATCCACACTGACTGCATTCCCAACATCCCCACTGACTTCATCCGCAACATCCTCACTGACTGCATTCCCAACATCCCCACAAACTTAATTCCCAACATCCCCACAGACTTCATTCCCAACATACCCAATGACTTCATTCCCAACATCCTCACTGACCTCATTCCCAACATCCCCACTTACTTCATTCTTAACATCCCCACTGACTTCATTCCCAACATCCCCACTGACTTCATTCCCCAGATCCTCAGTGACTCCATTTCCCGCATCCTCACTTCCTTCATTCCAATCACCCACACTGCCTTCATTCCCAACAGACCCACTGACTCCATTCCCTACATCCACACTGACTTCATTCCCAACATCCTCACTGACTTCATTCCCAACAACCCCACTGACTTCATTCCGAACATCCCCACTGACTTCATTCCCAAGATCCTCACTGACTTCATTCCCAATATCCTCACTGACTTCATTCCCCAGATCCTCACTGCCTTCATTCCGAACATCCCCACAGACTTCATTCCCAGCATCCTCAGTGACTTCATTTCCAGCATCCTCAGTTACTTCCTTCCAATTATCCACACTGACTTCATTCCAACATACCCACTGACTTCATTCCCAACATCCCCACTGACATCATTCCTAACATCCTCACAGACTTCATTCCGTACATCCCCACTGACTTCATTCCCAACATCCACACTGACTTCATTCCCAACATCCCCACTGACTTCATTCCCCAGATCCTCAGTGGGTCTATTTCCCACATCCTCACTTCCTTCATTCCAGTCACCCACACTGCCTTCATTCCCAACACCCTCACTGACTTCATTCCCAACATCCCCACTGGCTTCATTCCCAACATCCTCACTGACGTCACTCCCAACATCCCCACTGACTTCATTCCCAACATCCACACTGACTTCATTCCCAACATCCCCACTGACTTCATTCCCAACATCCCTAATGACTTCATTCCCAACATCCCCACTGACTTCATTACAAACATCTCCACTGACTTCATTCCCAACATCCCCACTGACTTCATTCACAACATCCTCAATGACCTCATTCCCAACATACCCTCTGACTTCATTCCCACATCCACACTGACTGCATTCCCAACATCCCCACTGACTTCATCCGCAACATCCTCACTGACTTCATTCCCAACATCCCCCACTGACTTCACTCCCAATATCCTCACTGAGTTCATTCCCAACACCCACAGTGACTTCATTCCCAACATCCCCACTGGCTTCATTCCCAACATCCTCACTGACTTCATTCCCAACATCCCACTGACTTCATTCCTAACATCCTCACTGACTTCATCCCAACATCCTCACTGACTTCATTCCGAACATCCACACTGAATTCATTCCCAACATCCCCATTTAACTCACTCCCAATATCCTCACTGACTTTATTCCCAACACCCTCACTGACGTGATTCTCAACATCCCCAACAACCTCACTGACTTCATTCCCAACATCCCCACTGAGTTCATTTCCAACATCCTCACTGGCTTCATTCCCAACATCCCCACTGACTTCATTCCCAACATCCCCACTGACTTCATTCCAAACATCCACACTGACTTCATTCCCAACATCCTTACTGACTTCATTCCGAACATCCCCACTGACTTCATTCCAAACATCCACACTGACTTCATTCCCAACATCCCCACTGACTTCATTCCCAACATCCCCAACATCCTCAATGACTTCATTCACAACATCCTCACTGTTTTCTTTCCGAACATCCCCACTGACTTCTTTCCATCATCCACACTGACTTCATTCCCAACATCCCACTGACTTCATTCCCAAAATCCTCACTGACTTCATTCCCAATATCCCCACTGACGTTACTCCCAATATCGTCACTGACTTCATTCCCAACACTCTCACTGACTTCATTCCCAACATCCCCAACATCCTCACTGATTTCATTCCCAACATCCCCACTGACATCATTCCTAACATCCTCACCGACTTCAATCCGAACATCCCCACTGACTTCATTCCCAACATCCTCACTGACTTCATTCCCAACATCCCCACTGACTTCACTCCCAATATCCTCACTGACTTCATTCCCAACACCCTCACTGACTTCATTCCCAACATCCCCACTGGCTTCATTCCCAACATCCTCACTGACGTCACTCCCAACATCCCCACTGACTTCATTCCCAACATCCACACTGACTTCATTCCCAACATCCCCACTGACTTCATTCCCAACATCCCTAATGACTTCATTCCCAACATCCCCACTGACTTCATTACAAACATCCCCACTGACTTCATTCCCAACATCCCCACTGACTTCATTCACAACATCCTGAATGACCTCATTCCCAACATACCCTCTGACTTCATTCCCAACATCCACACTGACTGCATTCCCAACATCCCCACTGACTTCATCCGCAACATCCTCACTGACTGCATTCCCAACATCCCCACAGACATAATTCCCAACATCCCCACAGACTTCATTCCCAACATACCCAATGACTTCATTCCCAACATCCTCACTGACCTCATTCCCAACATCCCACTGACTTCATTCCCCAGATCCTCAGTGACTCCATTTCCCGCATCCTCACTTTCTTCATTCCAATCACCCACACTGCCTTCATTCCCAACAGACCCACTGACTCCATTCCGTACATCCACACTGACTTCATTCCCAACATCCTCACTGACTTCATTCCCAACAACCCCACTGACTTCATTCTGAACATCCCACTGACTTCATTCCAGGATCCTCACTGACTTCATTCCCAACATCCCCACTGACTTCATTCCCAACATCCCTAATGACTTCATTCCCAACATCCCCACTGACTTCATTACAAACATCCCCACTGACTTCATTCCCAACATCCCAACTGACTTCATTCACAACATCCTCAATGACCTTATTCCCAACATACCCTCTGACATCATTCCCAACATCCACACTGATTGCATTCCCAACATCCCCACTGACTTCATCCGCAACATCCTCACTGACTGCATTCCCAACATCCCCACAAACTTAATTCCCACATCCCCACAGACTTCATTCCCAACATACCCAATGACTTCATTCCCAACATCCTCACTGACCTCATTCCCAACATCCCCACTTACTTCATTCTTAACATCCCCACTG
>NW_027278170.1:0-17669 GCF_030028105.1 Mobula birostris
GGTATAAGATTCAGGGCAGTAGTTTCTGCGCTTGATATTCAGGGCAGGAGTTTCAGGGCATGAGATTCAGGGCAAGAGATCAAGGGCATTAGTTTCAAGTCATGGCTTTCAGGGCAGGAGTTTCAGTGCATGAGATTCAGGGCATGCGATCAAGGCCATGAAATTCAGGGCTTGAGTTTCAGGGCAGGAGATTCAGGGCAGGAGTTTCAGGGCAGGAGAATCAGGGCATGAGATTCAGGGCATGAGTTTCAGTGCAGGAGTTTCAGGGCAGGAGATTCAGGGCATGAGATTCAGAGCATGAGATTCTGGGCATGAGATTCAGGTCGGGAGATTCTGGGCATGAGATTCAAGGCATGAGTTTAAAGTCATGAGATTCCGGACATGTGTTTCAGGGCATGAGATTCAGGGCACGAGTTTCAGGGCATTTGATTCAGGGCAAGCGTTTCACGGCCGGAGTTTCAGGGCATGAGATTCAGCGCATGAGTTTCAGTGCTGGAGATTCAGGGCAGGAGTTTCAGGACATATGATTCAGGTCAAGAGATTCAGGGCAGGTGATTCAGGGCAGGAGATTCAGTGTAGGAATTTCAGGGCATGAGATTCAGGGCATGAGTTTCAGGTCAGGAAATTCAGGGCTGGAATTTCAGGGCATGTGATTCAGGGCATGAGTTTCAGGTCAGGAGATTCATGGCAGGAGATTCAGGACAGGAGTATCAGGGCATGAGATTCAGGGCATGAGTTTCAGGGCAGGAGATTCAGGGCAGGAGTTTCAGGGCATGGGATTCAGGGCTGTGGTTTCAGGGCTTGAGATTCAGGGCATGAGTCAAGGCCATGAAATTCAGGGCATGAGTTTCAGGGCAGGAGATTCAGGGCAGGAGTTTCAGGCATGAGATTCAGGACTTGAGTTTCAGGGCAGGAGATTCAGGGCATGAGATTCAGAGCTTCACTTTAAGGGCTGGAGTTTCAGGGCAGAAATTTCAGAGCATGAGATTCAGGGCATGAGTTGCAGGGCAGGAGATTCAGGGCATGAGTTTCAGGGCAGGAGTTTCAGGGCCTGAGATTCAGGGCATGAGTTTCAGGGCAGGAGATTCAGTACAGGAGTTTCAAGAAATGAGATTCAGGGCTTAAGTTTCAGGGAATGAGATTCATGGCAGGAGATTCAGGACAGGAGTATCAGGGCATGAGATTCAGGGCATGAGTTTCAGGGCAGGAGATTCAGGGCAGGAGTTTCAGGGCATATGATTCAGGTCAAGAGATTCCGGGCAGGTGATTCAGGGCAGGAGGTTCAGTGCAGAAGTTTCAGGGCAGGAGATTCAGGGCATGAGATTCAGGGCATGAGTTTCAGGGCAGGAGATTCAGGGCATGAGATTCAGGGCAGGAGAATCAGGACATGAGATTCAGGGCATGAGTTTCAGTGCAGGAGATTCAGCGCAGGAGTTTCGGGTCAAGAGATTCAGGGCAGGTGATTCAGGGCAGGAGTTTCAGTGCAGGAGTTTCATGGCATGAAATTCAGGGCATGAGTTTCAGGGCAGGAGATTCAGGGCATGAGTTTCAGTGCAGAGTTTCAGGGCATGAGATTCAGGGCAGGAGAATCAGGGCATGAGATTCAGGGCATGAGTTTCAGTGCAGGAGATTCAGGGCAGGAGTTTCAGGGCAGGAGATTCAGGGCAGGAGTTTCAGGGCAACCGTTTCAGGGCAGGAGATTCAGTGCAGGAGATTCAGGGCATGAGATTCAGGGCATGAGATTCAAGGCATGAGTTTAAAGGCATGAGATTCAGGGCATGTGTTTCAGGGCAGGAGATTCAGGGCATATGTTTCAGGGCAGGAGATTCAGGGCATGAGATTCAGGGCATGAGTTTCAGGGCAGGATATTCAGGGCAGGAGTTTCAGGGCATGTTATTCAGGGCATGAGTTTCAGGGCAGGAGATTCAGGGCAGGAGATTCAGGGCAGGAGTTTCAGGGCATGAGAATCAGGGCAGGAGAATCAGGGCATGAGATTCAGGGCATGAGTTTCAGTGGAGGAGATTTTGGGCCGGAGTTTCAGGCCATGAGATTCAGGGCTGTGGTTTCAGGCATGAGATTCAGGTCATGAGTTTTAGGGCAGCAGATTCAGGGGAGGAGATTCAGGTTATGAGATTCAGGGTATAAGATTCAGGGCAGTAGTTTCTGCGCTTGATATTCAGGGCAGGAGTTTCAGGGCATGAGATTCAGGGCAAGAGATCAAGGGCATTAGTTTCAAGTCATGGCTTTCAGGGCAGGATTTTCAGTGCATGAGATTCAGGGCATGAGATCAAGGCCATGAAATTCAGGGCTTGAGTTTCAGGGCAGGAGATTCAGGGCAGGAGTTTCAGGGCATGAGATTCAGTGCATGAGTTTCAGTGCAGGAGATTCAGGGCAGGAGTTTCAGGGCAGGAGATTCAGGGCACGAGTTTCAGGGCATTTGATTCAGGGCAAGCGTTTCACGACAGGAGATTCAGGGCAGGAGAATCAGGGCATGAGATTCAGGGCATGAGTTTCAGTGCAGGAGTTACAGGGCAGGAGATTCAGGGCATGAGATTCAGGGCATGAGATTCTGGGCATGAGATTCAGGTCAGGAGATTCTGGGCATGAGATTCAAGGCATGAGTTTAAAGTCATGAGATTCCGGACATGGGTTTCAGCGCATTAGATTCAGGGCATATGGTTCAGGGCAGGAGATTCAGGGCATGAGATTCAGGGGAGGAGTTTCAGGGCAGGAGATTCAGGGCAGGAGTTTCTGGGCATTTGATTCAGGGAAAGCGTTTCAGGGCAGGAGATTCAGTGCAGGAGTTTCAGGGCATGAGATTCAGGGCAGGAGAATCAGAGCATGAGATTCAGGGCATGAGTTTCAGTGCAGGAGATTCAGGGCAGGAGTTTCAGGGCATATGATTCAGGTCAAGAGATTCAGGGCAGGTGATTCAGGGCAGGAGATTCAGTGTAGGAATTTCAGGGCATGAGATTCAGGGCATGAGTTTCAGGTCAGGAAATTCAGGGCTGGAATTTCAGGGCATGTGATTCAGGGCATGAGTTTCAGGTCAGGAGATTCATGGCAGGAGATTCAGAACAGGAGTATCAGGGCATGAGATTCAGGGCATGAGTTTCAGGGCAGGAGATTCAGGGCAGGAGTTTCAGGAAATGGGATTCAGGGCTGTGGTTTCAGGGCTTGAGATTCAGGGCATGAGTCAAGGCCATGAAATTCAGGGCATGAGTTTCAGGGCAGGAGATTCAGGGCAGGAGTTTCAGGGCATGAGATTCAGGACTTGAGTTTCAGGGCAGGAGATTCAGGGCATGAGATTCAGAGCTTCACTTTAAGGGCTGGAGTTTCAGGGCAGAAATTTCAGAGCATGAGATTCAGGGCATGAGTTGCAGGGCAGGAGATTCAGGGCATGAGTTTCAGGGCAGGAGTTTCAGGGCCTGAGATTCAGGGCATGAGTTTCAGGGCAGGAGATTCAGTACAGGAGTTTCAAGAAATGAGATTCAGGGCTTAAGTTTCAGGGAATGAGATTCATGGCAGGAGATTCAGGACAGGAGTATCAGGGCATGAGATTCAGGGCATGAGTTTCAGGGCAGGAGATTCAGGGCAGGAGTTTCAGGGCATATGATTCAGGTCAAGAGATTCCGGGCAGGTGATTCAGGGCAGGAGATTCAGTGCAGAAGTTTCAGGGCAGGAGATTCAGGGCAGGAGATTCAGGGCATGAGATTCAGAGCTTCACTTTAAGGGCTGGAGTTTCAGGGCAGAAATTTCAGAGCATGAGATTCAGGGCATGAGTTGCAGGGCAGGAGATTCAGGGCATGACTTTCAGGGCAGGAGTTGCAGGGCCTGAGATTCAGGGCATGAGTTTCAGGGCAGGAGATTCAGTACAGGAGTTTCAAGAAATGAGATTCAGGGCTTAAGTTTCAGGGAATGAGATTCAGGGCTGTGGTTTCAGGGCTTGACAATCAGGGCTGCAATTGCTGGGCAGGAGATTCAGGGCATGAGTTTCACGGCAGGAGATTCAGGGCATGAGATTCAGGGCATGAGTTTTAGGGCAGGAAATTCAGGGCAGAGTTTCAGGGCATGAGATTTTGGGGCATGAGTTTCAGGGCAGGTTATTCAGGCCATGAGATTCAGGGCATGAGTTTCAGGGCAGGAGATTCAGGGCATGAGTTTCAGGGCATGTGATTCAGGGCATGAGTTTCAGGGTATGAGATTCAGGGCAGGAGATTCAGGGCAGGAGATTCAGGGCATGAGATTCAGGGCATGAGATCAAGGCCATGAAATTCAGGGCATGAGTTTCAGGGCAGGAGATTCAGGGCAGGAGTTTCAGGGCATGAGATTCAGGACATGAGTTTCAGGGCAGGAGATTCAGGGCATGAGATTCAGAGCTTCACTTTAAGGGCTGGAGTTTCAGGGCAGAAATTTCAGAGCATGAGATTCAGGGCATGAGTTGCAGGGCAGGAGATTCAGGGCATGAGTTTCAGGGCAGGAGATTCAGTGCAGGAGTTTCAAGAAATGAGATTCAGGGCTTTAGTTTCAGGGAATGAGATTCAGGGCTGTGGTTTCAGGGCTTGACATTCAGGGCTGCAATGGCAGGGCAGGAGATTCAGGGCATGAGATTCAGGGCATGAGATTCAGGGCATGAGATTTAGGGCATGAGTTTTAGGGCAGGAAATTCAGGGCAGGAGTTTCAGGGCATGAGATTTTGGGGCATGAGTTTCAGGGCAGGAGATTCAGGGCAGGAGTTTCAGGGCATGAGAATCAGGGCAGGAGATTCAGGGCAGGTGATTCAGGGCAGGAGTTTCAGGGCATGAGAATCAGGGCAGGAGAAT
Source organism: Mobula birostris (assembly GCF_030028105.1). Taxonomy (NCBI): domain Eukaryota; kingdom Metazoa; phylum Chordata; class Chondrichthyes; order Myliobatiformes; family Myliobatidae; genus Mobula; species Mobula birostris. The sequence continues at coordinate 4,824 of NW_027278170.1, forward strand.
CAGGGCATGAGATTCAGGGCATGAGTTTCAGTGGAGGAGATTCAGGGCCGGAGTTTCAGGCCATGAGATTCAGGGCTGTGGTTTCAGGGCATGAGATTCAGGTCATGAGTTTTAGGGCAGCAGATTCAGGGGAGGAGATTCAGGTTATGAGATTCAGGGTATATGATTCAGGGCAGTAGTTTCTGCGCTTGATATTCAGGGCAGGAGTTTCAGGGCATGAGATTCAGGGCAAGAGATCAAGGGCATTAGTTTCAAGTCATGGCTTTCAGGGCAGGAGTTTCAGTGCATGAGATTCAGGGCATGAGATCAAGGCCATGAAATTCAGGGCATGAGTTTCAGGGCAGGAGATTCAGGGCAGGAGTTTCAGGGCAGGAAATTCAGGGCAGGAGTTTCAGGGCATTTGATTCAGGGCAAGCGTTTCACGGCAGGAGATTCAGGGCAGGAGAATCAGGGCATGAGATTCAGGGCATGAGTTTCAGTGCAGGAGTATCAGGGCAGGAGATTCAGGGCATGAGATTCAGAGCATGAGATTCTGGGCATGAGATTCAGGTCGGGAGATTCTGGGCATGAGATTCAAGGCATGAGTTTAAAGTCATGAGATTCCGGACATGTGTTTCAGGGCATGAGATTCAGGGCACGAGTTTCAGGGCAATTTGATTCAGGGCAAGCGTTTCACGGCCGGAGTTTCAGGGCATGAGATTCAGGGCAGGAGAATCAGCGCATGAGATTCAGCGCATGAGTTTCAGTGCTGGAGATTCAGGGCAGGAGTTTCAGAGCATATGATTCAGGTCAAGAGATTCAGGGCAGGTGATTCAGGGCAGGAGATTCAGTGTAGGAATTTCAGGGCATGAGATTCAGGGCATGAGTTTCAGGTCAGGAAATTCAGGGCTGGAATTTCAGGGCATGTGATTCAGGGCATGAGTTTCAGGTCAGGAGATTCATGGCAGGAGATTCAGGACAGGAGTATCAGGGCATGAGATTCAGGGCATGAGTTTCAGGGCAGGAGATTCAGGGCAGGAGTTTCAGGGCATGGGATTCAGGGCTGTGGTTTCAGGGCTTGAGATTCAGGGCATGAGTCAAGGCCATGAAATTCAGGGCATGAGTTTCAGGGCAGGAGATTCAGGGCAGGAGTTTCAGGGCGTGAGATTCAGGACTTGAGTTTCAGGGCAGGAGATTCAGGGCATGAGATTCAGAGCTTCACTTTAAGGGCTGGAGTTTCAGGGCAGAAATTTCAGAGCATGAGATTCAGGGCATGAGTTGCAGGGCAGGAGATTCAGGGCATGAGTTTCAGGGCAGGAGTTTCAGGGCCTGAGATTCAGGGCTTGAGTTTCAGGGCAGGAGATTCAGGGCATGAGATTCAGAGCTTCACTTTAAGGGCTGGAGTTTCAGGGCAGAAATTTCAGAGCATGAGATTCAGGGCATGAGTTGCAGGGCAGGAGATTCAGGGCATGAGTTTCAGGGCAGGAGTTTCAGGGCCTGAGATTCAGGGCATGAGTTTCAGGGCAGGAGATTCAGTACAGGAGTTTCAAGAAATGAGATTCAGGGCTTAAGTTTCAGGGAATGAGATTCATGGCAGGAGATTCAGGACAGGAGTATCAGGGCATGAGATTCAGGGCATGAGTTTCAGGGCAGGAGATTCAGGGCAGGAGTTTCAGGGCATATGATTCAGGTCAAGAGATTCCGGGCAGGTGATTCAGGGCAGGAGATTCAGTGCAGAAGTTTCAGGGCAGGAGATTCAGGGCATGAGATTCAGGGCATGAGTTTCAGGGCAGGAGATTCAGGGCATGAGATTCAGGGCAGGAGAATCAGGACATGAGATTCAGGGCATGAGTTTCAGTGCAGGAGATTCAGCGCAGGAGTTTCGGGTCAAGAGATTCAGGGCAGGTGATTCAGGGCAGGAGTTTCAGTGCAGGAGTTTCATGGCATGAAATTCAGGGCATGAGTTTCAGGGCAGGAGATTCAGGGCATGAGTTTCAGTGCAGAGTTTCAGGGCATGAGATTCAGGGCAGGAGAATCAGGGCATGAGATTCAGGGCATGAGTTTCAGTGCAGGAGATTCAGGGCAGGAGTTTCAGGGCAGGAGATTCAGGGCAGGAGTTTCAGGGCAACCGTTTCAGGGCAGGAGATTCAGTGCAGGAGATTCAGGGCATGAGATTCAGGGCATGAGATTCAAGGCATGAGTTTAAAGGCATGAGATTCAGGGCATGTGTTTCAGGGCAGGAGATTCAGGGCATATGTTTCAGGGCAGGAGATTCAGGGCATGAGATTCAGGGCATGAGTTTCAGGGCAGGATATTCAGGGCAGGAGTTTCAGGGCATGTTATTCAGGGCATGAGTTTCAGGGCAGGAGATTCAGGGCAGGAGATTCAGGGCAGGAGTTTCAGGGCATGAGAATCAGGGCAGGAGAATCAGGGCATGAGATTCAGGGCATGAGTTTCAGTGGAGGAGATTTTGGGCCGGAGTTTCAGGCCATGAGATTCAGGGCTGTGGTTTCAGGCATGAGATTCAGGTCATGAGTTTTAGGGCAGCAGATTCAGGGGAGGAGATTCAGGTTATGAGATTCAGGGTATAAGATTCAGGGCAGTAGTTTCTGCGCTTGATATTCAGGGCAGGAGTTTCAGGGCATGAGATTCAGGGCAAGAGATCAAGGGCATTAGTTTCAAGTCATGGCTTTCAGGGCAGGATTTTCAGTGCATGAGATTCAGGGCATGAGATCAAGGCCATGAAATTCAGGGCTTGAGTTTCAGGGCAGGAGATTCAGGGCAGGAGTTTCAGGGCATGAGATTCAGTGCATGAGTTTCAGTGCAGGAGATTCAGGGCAGGAGTTTCAGGGCAGGAGATTCAGGGCACGAGTTTCAGGGCATTTGATTCAGGGCAAGCGTTTCACGACAGGAGATTCAGGGCAGGAGAATCAGGGCATGAGATTCAGGGCATGAGTTTCAGTGCAGGAGTTACAGGGCAGGAGATTCAGGGCATGAGATTCAGGGCATGAGATTCTGGGCATGAGATTCAGGTCAGGAGATTCTGGGCATGAGATTCAAGGCATGAGTTTAAAGTCATGAGATTCCGGACATGGGTTTCAGCGCATTAGATTCAGGGCATATGGTTCAGGGCAGGAGATTCAGGGCATGAGATTCAGGGGAGGAGTTTCAGGGCAGGAGATTCAGGGCAGGAGTTTCTGGGCATTTGATTCAGGGAAAGCGTTTCAGGGCAGGAGATTCAGTGCAGGAGTTTCAGGGCATGAGATTCAGGGCAGGAGAATCAGAGCATGAGATTCAGGGCATGAGTTTCAGTGCAGGAGATTCAGGGCAGGAGTTTCAGGGCATATGATTCAGGTCAAGAGATTCAGGGCAGGTGATTCAGGGCAGGAGATTCAGTGTAGGAATTTCAGGGCATGAGATTCAGGGCATGAGTTTCAGGTCAGGAAATTCAGGGCTGGAATTTCAGGGCATGTGATTCAGGGCATGAGTTTCAGGTCAGGAGATTCATGGCAGGAGATTCAGAACAGGAGTATCAGGGCATGAGATTCAGGGCATGAGTTTCAGGGCAGGAGATTCAGGGCAGGAGTTTCAGGAAATGGGATTCAGGGCTGTGGTTTCAGGGCTTGAGATTCAGGGCATGAGTCAAGGCCATGAAATTCAGGGCATGAGTTTCAGGGCAGGAGATTCAGGGCAGGAGTTTCAGGGCATGAGATTCAGGACTTGAGTTTCAGGGCAGGAGATTCAGGGCATGAGATTCAGAGCTTCACTTTAAGGGCTGGAGTTTCAGGGCAGAAATTTCAGAGCATGAGATTCAGGGCATGAGTTGCAGGGCAGGAGATTCAGGGCATGAGTTTCAGGGCAGGAGTTTCAGGGCCTGAGATTCAGGGCATGAGTTTCAGGGCAGGAGATTCAGTACAGGAGTTTCAAGAAATGAGATTCAGGGCTTAAGTTTCAGGGAATGAGATTCATGGCAGGAGATTCAGGACAGGAGTATCAGGGCATGAGATTCAGGGCATGAGTTTCAGGGCAGGAGATTCAGGGCAGGAGTTTCAGGGCATATGATTCAGGTCAAGAGATTCCGGGCAGGTGATTCAGGGCAGGAGATTCAGTGCAGAAGTTTCAGGGCAGGAGATTCAGGGCAGGAGATTCAGGGCATGAGATTCAGAGCTTCACTTTAAGGGCTGGAGTTTCAGGGCAGAAATTTCAGAGCATGAGATTCAGGGCATGAGTTGCAGGGCAGGAGATTCAGGGCATGAGATTCAGGGCACGAGTTTCAGGGCATTTGATTCAGGGCAAGCGTTTCACGGCCGGAGTTTCAGGGCATGAGATTCAGGGCAGGAGAATCAGCGCATGAGATTCAGCGCATGAGTTTCAGTGCTGGAGATTCAGGGCAGGAGTTTCAGGACATATGATTCAGGTCAAGAGATTCAGGGCAGGTGATTCAGGGCAGGAGATTCAGTGTAGGAATTTCAGGGCATGAGATTCAGGGCATGAGTTTCAGGTCAGGAAATTCAGGGCTGGAATTTCAGGGCATGTGATTCAGGGCATGAGTTTCAGGTCAGGAGATTCATGGCAGGAGATTCAGGACAGGAGTATCAGGGCATGAGATTCAGGGCATGAGTTTCAGGGCAGGAGATTCAGGGCAGGAGTTTCAGGGCATGGGATTCAGGGCTGTGGTTTCAGGGCTTGAGATTCAGGGCATGAGTCAAGGCCATGAAATTCAGGGCATGAGTTTCAGGGCAGGAGATTCAGGGCAGGAGTTTCAGGGCATGAGATTCAGGACTTGAGTTTCAGGGCAGGAGATTCAGGGCATGAGATTCAGAGCTTCACTTTAAGGGCTGGAGTTTCAGGGCAGAAATTTCAGAGCATGAGATTCAGGGCATGAGTTGCAGGGCAGGAGATTCAGGGCATGAGTTTCAGGGCAGGAGTTTCAGGGCCTGAGATTCAGGGCATGAGTTTCAGGGCAGGAGATTCAGTACAGGAGTTTCAAGAAATGAGATTCAGGGCTTAAGTTTCAGGGAATGAGATTCATGGCAGGAGATTCAGGACAGGAGTATCAGGGCATGAGATTCAGGGCATGAGTTTCAGGGCAGGAGATTCAGGGCAGGAGTTTCAGGGCATATGATTCAGGTCAAGAGATTCCGGGCAGGTGATTCAGGGCAGGAGATTCAGTGCAGAAGTTTCAGGGCAGGAGATTCAGGGCATGAGATTCAGGGCATGAGTTTCAGGGCAGGAGATTCAGGGCATGAGATTCAGGGCAGGAGAATCAGGACATGAGATTCAGGGCATGAGTTTCAGTGCAGGAGATTCAGCGCAGGAGTTTCGGGTCAAGAGATTCAGGGCAGGTGATTCAGGGCAGGAGTTTCAGTGCAGGAGTTTCATGGCATGAAATTCAGGGCATGAGTTTCAGGGCAGGAGATTCAGGGCATGAGTTTCAGTGCAGAGTTTCAGGGCATGAGATTCAGGGCAGGAGAATCAGGGCATGAGATTCAGGGCATGAGTTTCAGTGCAGGAGATTCAGGGCAGGAGTTTCAGGGCAGGAGATTCAGGGCAGGAGTTTCAGGGCAACCGTTTCAGGGCAGGAGATTCAGTGCAGGAGATTCAGGGCATGAGATTCAGGGCATGAGATTCAAGGCATGAGTTTAAAGGCATGAGATTCAGGGCATGTGTTTCAGGGCAGGAGATTCAGGGCATATGTTTCAGGGCAGGAGATTCAGGGCATGAGATTCAGGGCATGAGTTTCAGGGCAGGATATTCAGGGCAGGAGTTTCAGGGCATGTTATTCAGGGCATGAGTTTCAGGGCAGGAGATTCAGGGCAGGAGATTCAGGGCAGGAGTTTCAGGGCATGAGAATCAGGGCAGGAGAATCAGGGCATGAGATTCAGGGCATGAGTTTCAGTGGAGGAGATTTTGGGCCGGAGTTTCAGGGCATGAGATTCAGGGCAAGAGATCAAGGGCATTAGTTTCAAGTCATGGCTTTCAGGGCAGGATTTTCAGGGCATGAGATTCAGGGCATGAGATCAAGGCCATGAAATTCAGGGCTTGAGTTTCAGGGCAGGAGATTCAGGGCAGGAGTTTCAGGGCATGAGATTCAGGGCAAGAGATCAAGGGCATTAGTTTCAAGTCATGGCTTTCAGGGCAGGATTTTCAGTGCATGAGATTCAGGGCATGAGATCAAGGCCATGAAATTCAGGGCTTGAGTTTCAGGGCAGGAGATTCAGGGCAGGAGTTTCAGGGCATGAGATTCAGTGCATGAGTTTCAGTGCAGGAGATTCAGGGCAGGAGTTTCAGGGCAGGAGATTCAGGGCACGAGTTTCAGGGCATTTGATTCAGGGCAAGCGTTTCACGACAGGAGATTCAGGGCAGGAGAATCAGGGCATGAGATTCAGGGCATGAGTTTCAGTGCAGGAGTTACAGGGCAGGAGATTCAGGGCATGAGATTCAGGGCATGAGATTCTGGGCATGAGATTCAGGTCAGGAGATTCTGGGCATGAGATTCAAGGCATGAGTTTAAAGTCATGAGATTCCGGACATGGGTTTCAGCGCATTAGATTCAGGGCATATGGTTCAGGGCAGGAGATTCAGGGCATGAGATTCAGGGGAGGAGTTTCAGGGCAGGAGATTCAGGGCAGGAGTTTCTGGGCATTTGATTCAGGGAAAGCGTTTCAGGGCAGGAGATTCAGTGCAGGAGTTTCAGGGCAGGAGTTTCAGGGCATATGATTCAGGTCAAGAGATTCAGGGCAGGTGATTCAGGGCAGGAGATTCAGGTCAGGAAATTCAGGGCTGGAATTTCAGGGCATGTGATTCAGGGCATGAGTTTCAGGTCAGGAGATTCATGGCAGGAGATTCAGGACAGGAGTATCAGGGCATGAGATTCAGGGCAGGAGTTTCAGGGCATGGGATTCAGGGCTGTGGTTTCAGGGATTGAGATTCAGGGAATGAGTCAAGGCCATGAAATTCAGGGCATGAGTTTCAAGGCAGGCGATTCAGGGCAGGAGTTTCAGGGCATGAGATTCAGGACATGATTTTCAGGGCAGGAGATTCAGGGCATGAGATTCAGAGCTTCACTTTAAGGGCTGGAGTTTCAGGGCAGAAATTTCAGAGCATGAGATTCAGGGCATGAGTTGCAGGGCAGGAGATTCAGGGTATGAGTTTCAGGGCAGAAGTTTCAGGGCCTGAGATTCAGGGCATGAGTTTCAGGGCAGGAGATTCAGTACAGGAGTTTCAAGAAATGAGATTCAGGGCTTAAGTTTCAGGGAATGAGATTCAGGGCTGTGGTTTCAGGGCTTGACATTCAGGGCTGCAGTTGCAGGGCAGGAGATTCAGGGCATGAGTTTCAGGGCAGGAGATTCAGGGCATGAGTTTTAGGGCAGGAAATTCAGGGCAGGAGTTTCAGGGCATGAGATTTTGGGGCATGAGTTTCAGGGCAGGAGATTCAGGCCATGAGATTCAGGGCATGAGATCAAGGCCATGAAATTCAGGGCATGAGTTTCAGGGCAGGAGATTCAGGGCAGGAGTTTCAGGGCATGAGATGCAGGACATGAGTTTCAGGGCAGGAGATTCAGGGCATGAGATTCAGAGCTTCACTTTAAGGGCTGGAGTTTCAGGGCAGAAATTTCAGAGCATGAGAGTCAGGGCATGAGTTGCAGGGCAGGAGATTCAGGGCATGAGTTTCAGGGCCGGAGATTCAGTGCAGGAGTTTCAAGAAATGAGATTCAGGGCTTTAGTTTCAGGGAATGAGATTCAGGGCTGTGGTTTCAGGGCTTGACATTCAGGGCTGCAATGGCAGGGCAGGAGATTCAGGGCATGAGTTTCACGGCAGGAGATTCAGGGCATGAGATTCAGGGCATGAGTTTTAGGGCAGGAAATTCAGGGCAGGAGTTTCAGGGCATGAGATTTTGGGGCATGAGTTTCAGGGCAGGAGATTCAGGCCATGAGATTCAGGGCATGAGTTTCAGGGCAGGAGATTCAGGGCAGGAGATTCAGGGCCGGAGTTTCAGGGCATGAGAATCAGGGCAGGAGAATCAGGGCATGAGTTTCAGTGGAGGAGATTCAGGGCCGGAGTTTCAGGCCATGAGATTCAGGGCTGTGGTTTCAGGGCATGAGATTCAGGTCATGAGTTTTAGGGCAGCAGATTCAGGGGAGGAGATTCAGGTTATGAGATTCAGGGTATAAGATTCAGGGCAGTAGTTTCTGCGCTTGATATTCAGGGCAGGAGTTTCAGGGCATGAGATTCAGGGCAAGAGATCAAGGGCATTAGTTTCAAGTCATGGCTTTCAGGGCAGGAGTTTCAGTGCATGAGATTCAGGGCATGCGATCAAGGCCATGAAATTCAGGGCTTGAGTTTCAGGGCAGGAGATTCAGGGCAGGAGTTTCAGGGCAGGAGAATCAGGGCATGAGATTCAGGGCATGAGTTTCAGTGCAGGAGTTTCAGGGCAGGAGATTCAGGGCATGAGATTCAGAGCATGAGATTCTGGGCATGAGATTCAGGTCGGGAGATTCTGGGCATGAGATTCAAGGCATGAGTTTAAAGTCATGAGATTCCGGACATGTGTTTCAGGGCATGAGATTCAGGGCACGAGTTTCAGGGCATTTGATTCAGGGCAAGCGTTTCACGGCCGGAGTTTCAGGGCATGAGATTCAGGGCAGGAGAATCAGCGCATGAGATTCAGCGCATGAGTTTCAGTGCTGGAGATTCAGGGCAGGAGTTTCAGGACATATGATTCAGGTCAAGAGATTCAGGGCAGGTGATTCAGGGCAGGAGATTCAGTGTAGGAATTTCAGGGCATGAGATTCAGGGCATGAGTTTCAGGTCAGGAAATTCAGGGCTGGAATTTCAGGGCATGTGATTCAGGGCATGAGTTTCAGGTCAGGAGATTCATGGCAGGAGATTCAGGACAGGAGTATCAGGGCATGAGATTCAGGGCAGGAGTTTCAGGGCATGGGATTCAGGGCTGTGGTTTCAGGGATTGAGATTCAGGGAATGAGTCAAGGCCATGAAATTCAGGGCATGAGTTTCAAGGCAGGCGATTCAGGGCAGGAGTTTCAGGGCATGAGATTCAGGACATGATTTTCAGGGCAGGAGATTCAGGGCATGAGATTCAGAGCTTCACTTTAAGGGCTGGAGTTTCAGGGCAGAAATTTCAGAGCATGAGATTCAGGGCATGAGTTGCAGGGCAGGAGATTCAGGGTATGAGTTTCAGGGCAGAAGTTTCAGGGCCTGAGATTCAGGGCATGAGTTTCAGGGCAGGAGATTCAGTACAGGAGTTTCAAGAAATGAGATTCAGGGCTTAAGTTTCAGGGAATGAGATTCAGGGCTGTGGTTTCAGGGCTTGACATTCAGGGCTGCAGTTGCAGGGCAGGAGATTCAGGGCATGAGTTTCACGGCAGGAGATTCAGGGCATGAGTTTTAGGGCAGGAAATTCAGGGCAGGAGTTTCAGGGCATGAGATTTTGGGGCATGAGTTTCAGGGCAGGAGATTCAGGCCATGAGATTCAGGGCATGAGATCAAGGCCATGAAATTCAGGGCATGAGTTTCAGGGCAGGAGATTCAGGGCAGGAGTTTCAGGGCATGAGATGCAGGACATGAGTTTCAGGGCAGGAGATTCAGGGCATGAGATTCAGAGCTTCACTTTAAGGGCTGGAGTTTCAGGGCAGAAATTTCAGAGCATGAGAGTCAGGGCATGAGTTGCAGGGCAGGAGATTCAGGGCAGGAGATTCAGTGCAGGAGTTTCAAGAAATGAGATTCAGGGCTTTAGTTTCAGGGAATGAGATTCAGGGCTGTGGTTTCAGGGCTTGACATTCAGGGCTGCAATGGCAGGGCAGGAGATTCAGGGCATGAGTTTCACGGCAGGAGATTCAGGGCATGAGATTCAGGGCATGAGTTTTAGGGCAGGAAATTCAGGGCAGGAGTTTCAGGGCATGAGATTTTGGGGCATGAGTTTCAGGGCAGGAGATTCAGGCCATGAGATTCAGGGCATGAGTTTCAGGGCAGGAGATTCAGGGCAGGAGATTCAGGGCCGGAGTTTCAGGGCATGAGAATCAGGGCAGGAGAATCAGGGCATGAGTTTCAGTGGAGGAGATTCAGGGCCGGAGTTTCAGGCCATGAGATTCAGGGCTGTGGTTTCAGGGCATGAGATTCAGGTCATGAGTTTTAGGGCAGCAGATTCAGGGTAGGAGATTCAGGTTATGAGATTCAGGGTATAAGATTCAGGGCAGTAGTTTCTGCGCTTGATATTCAGGGCAGGAGTTTCAGGGCATGAGATTCAGGGCAAGAGATCAAGGGCATTAGTTTCAAGTCATGGCTTTCAGGGCAGGAGTTTCAGTGCATGAGATTCAGGGCATGCGATCAAGGCCATGAAATTCAGGGCTTGAGTTTCAGGGCAGGAGATTCAGGGCAGGAGTTTCAGGGCAGGAGAATCAGGGCATGAGATTCAGGGCATGAGTTTCAGTGCAGGAGTTTCAGGGCAGGAGATTCAGGGCATGAGATTCAGAGCATGAGATTCTGGGCATGAGATTCAGGTCGGGAGATTCTGGGCATGAGATTCAAGGCATGAGTTTAAAGTCATGAGATTCCGGACATGTGTTTCAGGGCATGAGATTCAGGGCACGAGTTTCAGGGCATTTGATTCAGGGCAAGCGTTTCACGGCCGGAGTTTCAGGGCATGAGATTCAGCGCATGAGTTTCAGTGCTGGAGATTCAGGGCAGGAGTTTCAGGACATATGATTCAGGTCAAGAGATTCAGGGCAGGTGATTCAGGGCAGGAGATTCAGTGTAGGAATTTCAGGGCATGAGATTCAGGGCATGAGTTTCAGGTCAGGAAATTCAGGGCTGGAATTTCAGGGCATGTGATTCAGGGCATGAGTTTCAGGTCAGGAGATTCATGGCAGGAGATTCAGGACAGGAGTATCAGGGCATGAGATTCAGGGCATGAGTTTCAGGGCAGGAGATTCAGGGCAGGAGTTTCAGGGCATGGGATTCAGGGCTGTGGTTTCAGGGCTTGAGATTCAGGGCATGAGTCAAGGCCATGAAATTCAGGGCATGAGTTTCAGGGCAGGAGATTCAGGGCAGGAGTTTCAGGGCATGAGATTCAGGACTTGAGTTTCAGGGCAGGAGATTCAGGGCATGAGATTCAGAGCTTCACTTTAAGGGCTGGAGTTTCAGGGCAGAAATTTCAGAGCATGAGATTCAGGGCATGAGTTGCAGGGCAGGAGATTCAGGGCATGAGTTTCAGGGCAGGAGTTTCAGGGCCTGAGATTCAGGGCATGAGTTTCAGGGCAGGAGATTCAGTACAGGAGTTTCAAGAAATGAGATTCAGGGCTTAAGTTTCAGGGAATGAGATTCATGGCAGGAGATTCAGGACAGGAGTATCAGGGCATGAGATTCAGGGCATGAGTTTCAGGGCAGGAGATTCAGGGCAGGAGTTTCAGGGCATATGATTCAGGTCAAGAGATTCCGGGCAGGTGATTCAGGGCAGGAGGTTCAGTGCAGAAGTTTCAGGGCAGGAGATTCAGGGCATGAGATTCAGGGCATGAGTTTCAGGGCAGGAGATTCAGGGCATGAGATTCAGGGCAGGAGAATCAGGACATGAGATTCAGGGCATGAGTTTCAGTGCAGGAGATTCAGCGCAGGAGTTTCGGGTCAAGAGATTCAGGGCAGGTGATTCAGGGCAGGAGTTTCAGTGCAGGAGTTTCATGGCATGAAATTCAGGGCATGAGTTTCAGGGCAGGAGATTCAGGGCATGAGTTTCAGTGCAGAGTTTCAGGGCATGAGATTCAGGGCAGGAGAATCAGGGCATGAGATTCAGGGCATGAGTTTCAGTGCAGGAGATTCAGGGCAGGAGTTTCAGGGCAGGAGATTCAGGGCAGGAGTTTCAGGGCAACCGTTTCAGGGCAGGAGATTCAGTGCAGGAGATTCAGGGCATGAGATTCAGGGCATGAGATTCAAGGCATGAGTTTAAAGGCATGAGATTCAGGGCATGTGTTTCAGGGCAGGAGATTCAGGGCATATGTTTCAGGGCAGGAGATTCAGGGCATGAGATTCAGGGCATGAGTTTCAGGGCAGGATATTCAGGGCAGGAGTTTCAGGGCATGTTATTCAGGGCATGAGTTTCAGGGCAGGAGATTCAGGGCAGGAGATTCAGGGCAGGAGTTTCAGGGCATGAGAATCAGGGCAGGAGAATCAGGGCATGAGATTCAGGGCATGAGTTTCAGTGGAGGAGATTTTGGGCCGGAGTTTCAGGCCATGAGATTCAGGGCTGTGGTTTCAGGCATGAGATTCAGGTCATGAGTTTTAGGGCAGCAGATTCAGGGGAGGAGATTCAGGTTATGAGATTCAGGGTATAAGATTCAGGGCAGTAGTTTCTGCGCTTGATATTCAGGGCAGGAGTTTCAGGGCATGAGATTCAGGGCAAGAGATCAAGGGCATTAGTTTCAAGTCATGGCTTTCAGGGCAGGATTTTCAGTGCATGAGATTCAGGGCATGAGATCAAGGCCATGAAATTCAGGGCTTGAGTTTCAGGGCAGGAGATTCAGGGCAGGAGTTTCAGGGCATGAGATTCAGTGCATGAGTTTCAGTGCAGGAGATTCAGGGCAGGAGTTTCAGGGCAGGAGATTCAGGGCACGAGTTTCAGGGCATTTGATTCAGGGCAAGCGTTTCACGACAGGAGATTCAGGGCAGGAGAATCAGGGCATGAGATTCAGGGCATGAGTTTCAGTGCAGGAGTTACAGGGCAGGAGATTCAGGGCATGAGATTCAGGGCATGAGATTCTGGGCATGAGATTCAGGTCAGGAGATTCTGGGCATGAGATTCAAGGCATGAGTTTAAAGTCATGAGATTCCGGACATGGGTTTCAGCGCATTAGATT
>NW_027278171.1:0-17650 GCF_030028105.1 Mobula birostris
AGGAACTTGATGTTTTCCACTCTCTCCACTGTGGAGCCGCTGATGCTGAGGGGTGTGTGCTCAGGCTGAGACCGTCTGAATCATCGTCTGATACCATCAGAATTGGCCTTTCTCCAATTTAGAATCTCAAACCACAGACTAGTCCTATACTTTTGCATATGTAATTTGAAACTAATGGCATTGTGGTCAATGGATGAAAAGTGTTCCCCTACATAAACATCTGTCACTTGCCCTGTCTCATTCCCTGATACCAGATCTATGTACTGATGAAGGAAACATTCCTGGGCATATTTAATAAACTCTATCCCATCTAGTCCTTTTATAGTATGGGCTTCCCAGTCAATATGTGGAAAGTTAAAGTCACCTACTATAGCAACCTTATGTTCCTTGCAACAAGTCCGCGATCTCTTTACAAATTTCTTCCTCAAAATCCCAAGGACCGTAACATCATCAAATATCTCACGTGGTCTGTACATACCGGCTGTGTGGTGAAAAAGGCACAATTTACCTCTTTCACATCAGATGATTGAAGAAGTTTGGTATAGGCATCCCAAATCCAAATAATTTTCTATAGGGGCACAATTGAGAGCATCCTGACTGACTGCAGCACTGCCTGGTATGGGAACTGTACTTCCCTCAATCGCAGGACCCTGCAGAAGGTGGTGCGGACAGCCCAGCACATCTGCAGATGTGAACCTCCCATTATTCAGGACATTTACAAAGACAGATGTGTAAAAAGGGCCCGAAGGATCATTGGGGACTCAAGTCACCCCAACCACAAACTGTTCCAGTTGCTACCATCCAGGAAACAGTACCACAGCATAAAAGCCAGGATCAACAGGCTCTGGGACAGCTTCTTCCACCAGGCCGTCAGACGGATTAATTCACATTGATACAACAGAATTTCTATGTTATACTGACTGTCCTGTTGTATATTGCACATTTAGATGGAGACATAACGTAAAGATTTTTACTCCTCATGTATATGAAGGATGTAAGTAATAAAGTCAATTCAATTAAACGAGGATGTGACTAAACATACAGATGAAGGTAGAGCAGTAGATGTAGTGTATATGGATTTCAGCAAGGCATTTGATAAAGTACCCCATGTGAGGCTTATTGAGAAAGTAAGGAGGCATGGGATCCAAGGGGACATTGCTTTGTGGATCCAGAACTGGCTTGCCCACAGAAGGCAAAGAGTGGTTGTAGATGGGTCATATTCTATATGGATGTCAGTGACTAGTGGTGTGCCTCAGGGATCTGTTCTGGGACCCCTACTCTTCGTGATTTTTATAAATGACCAAGATGAGGAAGTGGAGGGATGAGTTAGTAAATTTGCTGATGACACAAAGATTGGAGGTGTTGTGGATAGTGTGGAAAACTGTCAGAGGTTACAGCGGGACATTGATAGGATACAAAACTGGACTGAGAAGTGGCAGATGGAGTTCAACCCAGATAAGTGTGAGATGCTTCATCTTAGTAGGTCAAATATGATGGCAGAATATAGCATTAATGGTAAGACTCTTGGCAATGTGGAGGATCAGAGGGATCTTGGGGTCCGAGTCCGTAGGACACTCAAAGCTGCTGTGCAGGTTGACACTGTGGTTAAGAACATGCAGTGCACTGGTCGTCATCAATCGTGGGATTGAATTTAGAATCCAAGAGGTAATGTTGCAACTATATAGGGCCCTGGTCAGACCCCACTTGGAGTACTGTGCTCAATTCTGGTCACCTCACTACAGGAAGGATGGGGAAACTGCAGAAAGGGTGCAGAGGAGATTTACAAGGATGTTGCCTGGATTGGGGAGCATGCCTTATGAGAATAGATTGAGTGAACTTAGCCTTTTCTCCTTGGAGTGACGGAGGATGAGAGGTGACCTGATAGAGGTGTATAAGATGTTGTGAGGCATTGGCTGTATGGATAGTCAGAGGCTTATTCCCAGGGCTGAAATGGTTAGCACAAGAGGGCACAGTTTTAAGGTACTTGGAAGTAGGTACAGAGGAGATGTCAGGGGTAAGTTTTTTACGCAGAGAGTGGCGAGCGCGAGGTGTGGGCTGCCAGTGATGGTGGTGGAGGCGGATACGATAGGGTCTTTTAAGAGACTCCTGGACAGGTACATGGAGCTTTGAAAAATAGAGGGCTATGGGGAACCCTAGTAGTTTCTAAGGTGAGGACATGTTCGGCACAGCTTTGTGCGCTGAAGGGCCTATATTGTGCTGTAGGTTTTCTATGTTTCTATGTTTCTAATTCAATATAGGTGGTCTGTAATATGGCCCCATTAACATGGTCGTACCTTTCTTATTTCTCCATTCCACCCGTACCACATCACAAGTTGTGTTTTCTAGTCTGTTCTGATGGAACAATGCCATGACATTTTACCTGACTAGTAATGCCATCCCTCTTTCTTTAATCCACCCGCACTGTCATGTCTGAAACCACGGAACCGCAGGATCTGAGCTGCCAGTCCCTCCCCTCCTGCAACCCAGTCTCATGAATGGCTAAATCCTGGTATTAATCCATGTCGAGTTCATCTGCCTTTCCTATCATCCTTCTTCCATTGAAATATATGCAGCTCAGGACACTAGTTGTACCATGCTCAACTTTTTGATTTCTGCCTTTGGCTGACGTCTTACCAAATCTGCCTCCTCAACCTCTCCACTAACTTCTCTGCCACTCTGTTTTCGTCCCCCTGTAACTCTAGTTTAAACTGTATAGTATTAACAACCTGCTAAATAATTGCTCCCCCTCCAGTTCAGGGCAAACCATCCCTTCTGTGCAGGTCCCGGCTTCCCTGGAAGAGAATCCAATGATCCAAAAATCTTATACTCTTCCTCCTACACCGACTCCTTCGCCACGTATTAAAGTGTATAATCTTCCTTGTTCTGGCCTCACTACCACGTAGCACTGGTCGCAATCCTGAGGTTACAACTCTGGAGGGCTGCCCTTTAACTTAGCACCCAACTCTGAATACCCTGTGCATAGCCTCATCACTCGTTCTACCCATGTTGCTGGTACCTACATGGACCACCACCAATGACTGTTCACACTTCCACTTAGGAATGCTGAGGACTCAATCTGAGATGTCCTCAACTCTGGCACATGAGAAGCATACCACCTGGGAATCCTATTCTCGCTCACAAGCCTCTTGTCCATCCCCTGAACTAATGAATCTGCTGTCACAACAGCATTGCCTCTTCTGCCCCCTTTCCTTCTGGGACACAGAGCCAGACTCAGTGCTGGAGACCTGACACTGTGACTTTCATCTGTTAGGTCTTCCTCCTCCTTCCCCCCACCACTCCCTAACAGTATCCAAAGTGATCTACCTGTCCTTGAGAGGGATGGCCACAAGGTGCTCTGCACTGGCTCCTTAATTCCTTTCCCCTTCCTGACAGTCACCCAGTTTACTGCACCTTGGGTGTAACTACATCTCTATACCTATCACCCCTTCAGCCTCCCGAATGATCGGGAGTTCATCCAGTTCCAGCACCAACTTTTTTATGAGGATTGTTGGAAGCTGCAGCTGGATGCACATCTCGCAGTTGTGGTCGTCAGGGTCACTGGAGATCTCCCTGCCTTCTCACATCCCACAAGAGGAGCATTCAACTATCTCGCCTAGCGTCTCAGCTGTCCTAACTGAGCAGATATAAAGAAGGGACGGGGAAAAAAACTTAACCTACAGTTTTTCTTTTCTTTACTTTCTCTGACTGAAGCCTCGAAGAGCCAAAGCCACAAAATCACCACTCCTACTCAAGAAGGAAAGAAGTGTCCACTCCAACAAAGGCCACTGCGATGATGGTCAATGCCCTCTTCCCTACCTTCCTTTAATTTGCTCTTGCTAATCAATCCCAAATGTGGATTTGTCATTGATCAAGTTGAATTACACTGCCTGGATTGTCACATACCCCGTGACAGGTTAAAGAACCAGCAGAGATGACAAACACCTTGGAGTCCAGTATTGCTATTAACTAATGGTATTTATTAGTAACTATGCAATACAGTAATATAAATGCAGATAAATCAAACACATTAGCAATGATTATATATGTAAGTAAGTATATCAGTAAGTGTGGAAATATATGAAAACCAAGCCTCTTCAAGTCTAGGGGTAAATAGATACAGTCTTACAATGATGAGTAAAGTTCAGTTCAGTTCATGGTATTGAGTTGAGTAGTGCTAGAGAGAGAGAGATTTGAGTCTTCAGGTGAGCTGTCGCCGTTGATCTTCCCGTTGTCCTCCGAAATCCTTTAAAAGTCACCGACTGTGACCACAACAAAGGGGACCGTTCTTCTGTGGTGGAGCTATCAACCCAGGCGAGCGTTGGGCACACAAATAACTCCCCACCGGTCACACCTTCTCCACGCTGCGAGAGCCACTGACCGATCCACCTGATCAATCCTCCAAAACCCACTTTTTCTGTGGGCACAACAAAGCTCATTCAGTGTCCAAAATCATGTGTCTCAGGTCTATCATCTGACCTTCCATTTATCTCCCCGTACTGAGTACCAACTGTCATTCAAACAGCTCCTCCCTTCTCTGTCTGTAAGAACGTACAAGCAGGCGATGTCCTTGGGAAAGTATAAATAAACTGTGAGCAGTCTTCACCTCTCTCTCTCTCTCTCTCTCTCTCTCTCTCTCTCTCTCTCTCTCTCTCTCCCCCCCCCCCCCTCTCTCTCTCTCTCTCTCTTAAAGACAAAATGTCGGTATTAAATAACTCTCTCTTTCTCTTTTCAAAAGCACAGCTCATAGGGGTAATCAAGCACAGTTCATAGGGGTAATTCAGGACCCCATCATACGATCCACTGCTGCCTTTTTCTAATCAGGGAGTGGAATCCCCTCCTCTCAAACTTGCAAAGTCCCTATTGGTCACTGGTCAAAGCTCAATTATGCTGCTGTGATCTGTTGCTGCTGGGAACTTAATGTCCAAGTATCAAAATGACAGGCAGGAAGGTAGAGGGGGTGACATTGCTCTATTTGTAAAAAATTAAATCAAATCATGAGAAGGAGGTGACATAGGCTGTTGAATCATTGTAGATAGAGCTAAGGAACTGCAAAGGGCATTGTTACAATAGTCAAGGAGGATTTCCATAAGAAGGTAGATTGGGAAAATCAGGGTTATGCTGAATTCCAGGAGGGTAAATTTCTAGAATGCCTATGAGATGGCTTTTTAGAGCAGCTCGTGGTTGAGCCCACTAGGGGATCAGCTATTCTAGAGTGGGTATTGTGCAATGAATTGGAATTGATTAGCGAGCTTCGGTTAAAAGAACCCACAGGGGCAAGTGATCATAATATGATGGAATTCACCCTGAAATTTGAGAAGGAGAAGCTAAAGTCAGATGTATCTATTACAGTGGAATAAAGGGAATTACAGTGGCATTAGAGAGGAGCTAGCCAGAATTGATTGGAAAAGAACACTGGCAGAAATGATGACAGAGCAGAAATGGCTGGAATTCCTGGAAGCGATAGATTCTCCAGATGGCGCTCATGGTGTGAAGTCACTTCTCAGCTTCGATCCATTACCATTTCATTTTATATCTATGATCACCTTTATTTAATTTACTTTTAAGTTTGGATTTTGAACTTTGAAGACATGAGCAAAGAAACAGGTACAAGACCTAAAGTCCGAGACATTAAACCTGCAAAAGAAGCCGATGGCGATGGAATAAAGAAACCCGATCCTAAACAACCTGAATTAACTTATGAATTGATGTTGAATTTGTTCCGCAGAAATATGCCGAAGTTTTAAAGAAGAGATTCAGTCAATTACAGATTCTATTGATGTGCTCGACCATGAAGTTCAACAGCAACAAAACAAAATCGCCGAACTGAAGGAGGATGCATGAAAAAAAGATCAAAAAATTGAGAGTTTGGAACTAAAACTTTCTTCGACAGATAAACAGCTGAAGAGTCTTAAATCCAAGATTACCGATCCAGAAGAAAGAACTTACGTTTAATTGGTCTCCCCGAGGGAGTTGAGACAAGAGACCCTTCAGTATTCTTTTCTGAGCTTTTAAAGACTGCATTTAGCTCTAAATTCCCTGATGATCCTCCATTGCTCGATCGTGTTCATCGTATTTTTCGTCGTAAATCAGATTCCCAATCTAAACCGAGACCAGTAATTATCCGATTTCATTATGTTCATGTCAAAGAGCAACTCACATGAGTAGCCCGACGGCAAGGAATGATTAAATTTCAAGACCAGCAGTTCCGATTGTATGAGGATTTCAGCCCCGAAGTAATGAGAGCGCGACTGGCTTTCAAACCTCTGATGATGGAATGTTACCAAAAAGATCTTAAACCCACGTTTCTGTATCCTGCCCGATTAAGAATTTCTCCTCCGAATAGCCAGCGATGTTTCTTCAATTCTACGAGTGCAGCTCGAAGCTTTCTGGAAGAACTTGAATCAGCTACCATGGTCTAATTACTATACGAATCTTGTGATATTGGTTTTGACTTTTCGATTTTTCTCAAATTCTATTATTCAAATAATTCATTTTTGAAGATTGACTTTTATAAGTTTAAGATTTCTAGTTTTGATTGGTAGCGTTGGTATTTTTTATACTTATTTTTTTATTATTGATGGATTCTTTATTTTTCCTTCCCTTTTATTTTCTTAATTTATAAATTTATGATTTCTGAAACAGTTATTATCGATTAGTTTCTATTTTTTTTATTATATGTGGGGGAATATCATGTTTTTCTCCCTGTGGTATAACCATGATGGCATTTTGTCTTCTCCTTCCCATAATACCTTATGTTCTTTTTCACCACGCCATCTTTTTGGGTTCTTCCTCCTATAATACTTTTCTTTCCAGATGTGCCTTTTTTCATTCAATTGTTCTCCCTTACAAATATTCAATATTGAATAATATGTATTGGTATCTCTTTTTTTTTCCTTTTATTTTATTATCATGTCAGTAATTAGAATACGAAGGTATTTTATTTTACTGTGTCTATTAAATCTATTGTCTTTTTCGTTGTTATAATGTACTCTTTTTTAGGTGGTCTTTTTACCAACGTATATTTTGGAGCTGCCTTCTGGAGAAATGGGGGTAGATTTAGTGTTAGTTAGCTTTCTGGCCTTTTCTTGGCTTAGTTTTGGGGTTTCTCAGGTGGTGGGTGGGGGGCTTTTACTCTTTTTCAAAGGGGCTAAATTTGAACTACAAAAATGTCTGCAGTGTCGTAACTTCCATTTCCTTTCCAAATGTTGATTCCTCTTCCGGTTTCATGAATTGATACTCTGGTTAACTCTTTATATACCCAAAGGTTGATTCTAGGTTAACATGGCTCAGAGGATTAATTTTCTTTCTTGGAATACAAATGGATTAAACCATCCAATTAAAAGGAAAAAGATTTTTAAAGTATTCCATAGAATAAATGCCCATATTATTTTTGCCTAAGAAACTCATGTGAGGAAAGAGGATAATCAACGTTTTTTTAGGTTTTGGAAGCAATTAGGTATCACTCAAACTCCAAAGCTAAAGTGAAAGGAGTTTCAATTTTTATGGATTCTTCAATTGCATTTGTAAATCAGGATACTTTCTCTGACCCGAATGGTAGATTCTTATCAATTACCGGTCTACTTTTTTAATAAGAAAATTGTTATGGTTAATGTTTATGCCCCAAATGTGGACTACCCTGAATTTTTAAAACAATTATTTACCTCCTTTCCTAATTTAAGTGATTACATGTTGATAATGGGGGTGACTTTAATTGCTGCTTAAATCCTTCGATGGATAAATTTGTACCTACTCAGGCACTACCGAATAAGTCGACCAATCTAATCAATTCGTTTTTGATTGATCCTGGAATGTCCGAAATCCGGAGGTTTCTACATCCTAAGGATAAAGAACTTTCTTTCTTTTCACATATACATCATACTTATTCTAGGATTGACTTTTTTTATAGACTCTCATTTAATTCCATCTGTAATTGAGTATAACATTGCCATCTCTGACCATGCACCATTGAATCTCTCTATCAAGTTACGAGATCTACCCTCTAATACTAGACAATGGTGTTTTAATTCCAATTTACTTCAAGACTCAGATTTTGTAAAGTTTATTAAGGATCAGATTGACTTCTTTTTTTTAACTAATGCTATGGACGAAATTCCCAGTGGGGTTATATGGAACACTTTTAAAGCCTGTATCCATGGTCAGATCATTTCCTACTCAGCTGGATTGAAAAAACGCACGAAGAATGAAATACTTGTGTTGATTGAAAAGATTAAAGACAGTGATAAACAATATGCCACTGCTCTTAATGAGGAGCTTTACAAACAAAGAGTTGAACTTCAAATGGAGCATATTTTACTCTTAACATCGTCAATAGAAAACCAACTAATGAAAACAAGAAGTGAGTTTTATATACATAGTGATAAATCTGGTAAATTATTAGCCAATCAATTAAAAACAGCTTTTGTTAAACATCAAATTATTAAGATTCGTAAACCTAATGATATTTTAACAGTTGATCATGATGAGATTAATAAATCTTTTCAAGAATTTTATACATCTTTATATCAGTCAGAATATACTCAAGATCCTAGGGAGAAGTATGACTTTTTAAGGAAATTGAACTTTCCGAAATTAACACCCAAAGAACGTCTAAATTTAGAAACACCTATTACGGATAAGGAAGTAATGGGTGCTACTTCTACAATGAATTCTGGCAAATCACCTGGCCCAGATAGCTATACAGCAGAATTTTTAAAGTTTTTTTTTCTATTCTTTCTCCCCAGTTCTGCAGAGTTTTTAGAGATGCAATTATCATAGGTAAACTACCACAATCATTTTATGGAGCCTCAATTTCCTTAATTAAAAAAAATAAGGATCCTACTGAAAGTGCATCTTATAGACCGATATCCTTATTGAATGTTGATTCAAAGTTTTTTCCTAAAATATTAGCATCTAGGTTAAAAAAGGTATTACCTCAAATTATTTCTGTGGATCAAACTGGATTTATTAAAAATCATTATTCATCTTTTAATATTAGGAGATTAATGAATATTAGAACCGTAGAACCATAGAAACTACAGCACAGAAACAGGCCTTTTGGCCCTTCTTGGCTGTGCCGAACCATTTTCTGCCTAGTCTCACTGACCTGCTCAAGGACCATATCCCTCCATACACCTCCCATCCATGTATCTGTCCAATTTATTTTTAAATGTTAAAAAAGAACCCGCATTTACCACCCCATCTGGCAGCTCATTCCATACTCCCACCACTCTCTGTGTGAAGAAACCCCCCCCTAATGTTCCCTTTAAACTTTTCCCACCTCACCCTTAACCCATGTCCTCTGGTTTTTTTCTCCCCTTGCCTCAGTGGAAAAAGCCTGCTTGCATTCACTCTATCTATACCCATCATAATTTTATATACCTCTACCAAATCCCCCCTCATTCTTCTACGCTCCAGGGAATGAAGTCCTAAACTACTCAACCTTTCTCTGTAACTGAGTTTCTCAAGTCCCGAAAACATCCTTGTAAACCTTCTCTGCACTCTTTCAACCTTATTTATATCCTTCCTGTAATTTGGTGACCAAAACTGAACACAATACTCCAGATTCGGCCTCACCAATGCCTTATACAACCTCATCATAACATTCCAGCTCTTATACTCAATACTTTGATTAATAAAGGCCAATGTACCAAAAGCTCTCTTTACGACCCTATCTACCTGTGACGCCATTTTTAGAGAATTTTGTATCTGAATTCCCAGATCCCTCTGTTCCACTGCACTCCTCAGTGCCTTACCATTAACCCTGTATGTTCTACCTTGATTTGTCCTTCCAACGTGCAATACCTCACACTTGTCTGTATTAAACTCCATCTGCCATTTTTCAGCCCATTTTTCCAGCTGGTCCAAATCCCTCTGCAGGCTCTGAAAACCTTTCTCACTGTCTACTACACCTCCAATCTTTGTATCATCAGCAAATTTGCTGATCCAATTTACCACATTATCATCCAGATTATTGATATAGATGACAAATAACAATGGACCCAGCACTGATGCCTGCAGCACACCACTAGTCACAGGCCTCCACTCGGAGAAGCAATTCTCTACTACCACTCTTTGGCTTCTTCCATTGAGCCAGTGTCTAATCCAATTTACCACCTCTCCATGTATACCTAGCGACTGAATTTTCCTAACTAACCTCCCATGCGGGACCTTGTCAAAGGCCTTACTGAAGTCCATGTAGACAATATCCACTGCCTTCCCTTCATCCACTTTCCTGGTAACCTCCTCGAAAAACTCCAATAGATTGGTCAAACATGACCTACCATGCACAAAGCCATGTTGACTCTCCCTAATAAGTCCCTGTCTATCCAAATGCTTGTAGATTCTGTCTCTTAGTACTCCCTCCAATAACTTACCTACTACCAATGTTAAACTTACCGGCCTATAATTTCCCAGATTACTTTTCGATCCTTTTTTAAACAACGGAACAACATGAGCCACTCTCCAATCCTTCGGCACCTCTCCTGTAGACAGCGACATTTTAAATATTTCTGCCAGGGCCCCTGCAATTTCAACACTAGTCTCCTTCAAGGTCCGAGGGAACACCCTGTCAGGTCCCGGGGATTTATCCACTTTAATTTTCCTCAAGACAGCAAGGATCTCCTCCTTTTCGATCTGTACAGTTTCCATGATCTCACTACTTGTTTCCCTTAATTCTATAGACTTCATGCCAGTTTCCTTAGTAAATACAGACGCAAAAAACCTATTTAAGATCTCTCCCATTTCCTTTGGTTCCGCACATAGCCGACCACGCTGATCTTCAAGAGGACCAATTTTATCCTTTACAATCCTTTTGCTGTTAATATACCTGTAAAAGCTCTTTGGACTATCCTTCACTTTGACTGCCAAGGCAACCTCATGTCTTCTTTTAGCCCTCCTGATTTCTTTCTTAAGTATTTTCTTGCACTTCTTATACTCCTCAAGCACCTTATTTACTCCCTGCTTCCTATACGTGTCATACAACTCCCTCTTCTTCTTTATCAGAGTTGTAATATCCCTTGAGAACCAAGGTTCCTTATTCCTATTCACTTTGCCTTTAATCCTGACAGGAACATACAAATTCTGCACTCTCAAAATTTCTCCTTTGAAGGCTTCCCACCTACCGATCACATCCTTGCCAGAGAACAACCTGTCCCAATCCACGCTTTTTAGATCCTTTCTCATTTCTTCAAATTTGGCCTTCTTCCAGTTCAGAACCTCAACCCTAGGGCCAGAACTATCCTTGTCCATGATCAAGTTGAAACAAATGGTGTTATGATCACTATGTTGATTTAGAAAACTTTCCTGAACACATTTTACAAACTCTAAACCATCTAGACTCCTAACAGTATGGGAGTCCCAATCGATATATGGAAAATTAAAATCCCCTACCACCACAACTTTATGTTTCCTGCAGTTGCCTGCTATTTCTCTGCAGATTTGCTCTTCCAATTCTCGTTGACTATTGGGTGGTCTGTAATACAATCCCACTAATGCGGCCATACCTTTCCTGTTTCTCAGCTCCACCCATAAGGACTCAGTAGACAAGCCCTCTAATCTGTCCTGCCTGAGCACTGCTGTAATATTTTCCCTAACAAGTAATGCCACTCCCCCACCTTTCATTCCTCTGCCTCGATCACATCTGAAACATTGGAACCCTGGAATATTAAGCTGCCAGTCCTGCCCCTCCTGTAGCCAAGTTTCACTAATTGCCACAACGTCATAATTCCACATGTCAATCCACGCCTTCAACTCATCCACCTTCCCTGCAAAACTCCTAGCATTGAAATATATACACCTCAGAAGATTTTTACCACCACTCACAACCTTTCTATTCGCGGATTTGCTTGAACTTTTAACATCATTTATTTTCACCCCAGCCACACTGTCAGCTCTGGCACTCTGGTTCCCATCCCCCTGCGAATCTAGTTTAAAGCCTCCCCAATAGCACTAACAAACCTCCCTGAAAGGATATTGGTCCCCCTGTAGTTCAAGTGTAACACGTCTCTCTTGTACAGGTCCCATCTGCCCCAGAAGAGGTCCCAATGATCCTGAAATCTGAAACCCTGCCCCCTACACCAGTTCCTCAGCCACTTGTTCATCCTCCAGAGCATCCTATTCCTACCCTCACTGGCATGTAGCACAGGTAGCAATCCTGAGATTACCACCCTCGAGGTCCTGCTTTTCAACTTCCTACCAAGCTTTCTATACTCACTCTCCAGGACCTCCTCACTCTTCCTTGCTATGTCATTGGTACCGATGTGCACCACGACATCTGGCTGATCACCCTCCCACTTCAGAATGTCATGCAATCGATCAGAGACATCCTTGACCCTGGCACCCGGGCAGCAACAAACCATCCTGGATTCTCTGTCACGACCACAGAACCTCCTATCTGTACCTCTAACTATTGAGTCCCCTCTCACTACCGCTCTCCTCTTTTCCACCCTCCCTTCTGCACTGCAGAGCCAGACTCAGTGCCAGAGATCCGGCTACTGCAGCTTGTCCCAGGTAAGTCATTCCCCCCAACAGTATCCAATGTGGTATACTTGTTGTTGAGGGGAATGGCCACAGGGGAACCCTGCTCTGCCTGCCCTTTCCTCTTCCCTCGCCTGAATATTGTTTATTCATGAGAACTCTGGTTAGGCCGCACTTGGAGTACTATGTCCAGTTCTGGTCGCCTCACTATAGGAAGGATGTGGAAGCATTGGAAAGGGTACAGAGGAGATTTACCAGGATGCTGCCTGGTTTAGAGAGTATGCATTATGATCAGAGATTAAGGGAGCTAGGGCTTTACTCTTTGGAGAGGAGGATAAGAGGAGACGTGATAAAGGTGTACAAGATAATGAGAGGAATAGATAGAGTGGATAGCCAGCGCCTCTTCCCCAGGGCACCACTGCTCAATACAAGAGGACATGGCTTTAAGGTAAAGGTTGGGAAGTTCAAGGGGGATATTAGAGGAAGGTTTTTTACTCAGAGAGTGGTTGGTGCGTGGAATACATTGCCTGAGTCAGTGGTGGAGGCAGATACACTAGTGAAGTTTAAGAGACTACTAGACAGATATATGGAGGAATCTAAAGTGGGGGATTATATGGGAGGCAGGGTTTGAGGGTCGGCACAACATTGTGGGCCGAAGGGCCTGTACTGTGCTGTACTATTCTATAAATCTATAACTCCAGAATGTGTTATCTCATTAGATGCTGAGAAAGCTTTTGACAGAGTTGAATGGCCATATTTATTTAGTACGCTTGAGAAGTTTAACTTTAGCTGGATATTTATATCCTGGATTAAACTGATATAAACAACAGGAATTCTGCAGATGTTGGAAATTCAAGCAACACACATCAAAGTTGCTGGTGAACGCAGCAGGCCAGGCAGCATCTCTAGGAAGAGGCACAGTGACGTTTCAGGCCGATTCCTGACGAAGGGTCTCGGCCTGAAACGTCGACTGTACCTCTTCCTAGAGATGCTGCCTGGCCTGCTACATTCACCAGCTACTTTGATGTGTGTTGTTTAAACTGATATATCATACTCCCTTAGCTTCGGTTTTGACTAATAATCAAAGATCTCCCTTTTCTCGATTACTTCGTGGCACTAGGCAGGGTTGTCCTTTAAGTCTTCTATTATTTGATATTGCTTTAGAACCTTTAGCAATTGCTATTCGAGATTCACCAAATATTTTTGGTATTACTCATGGGAAAGAGATACATAAGTTATCATTATATGCAGATGATTTACTATTGTATATTTCTGACCCAGAAAAATCCATTCCTGCAACTCTATCCTTGTTGGATAAGTTTAGTAAATTTTCTGGTTACAAACTGAATCTTAATAAGGGTGAACTTTTTCCATTAAATATGATGGTTCCAAATTATTTAGATTAGTTACTGATCACTTTACCTACTTAGGAGTTAAAATTACTAAGAAGCATAAGGATTTATTAAAGGTTAATTTTTTACACTTATTTGATCAGATTGCTTACTAAATGGTCACCAATGTTTTTGTCATTAATTGGTCGGATCAACGCTGTTAAGATGATTATTTTACCTAAGTTTCTATATTTATTTCAAGCACTGCCAATTTTTATCCCGAAATCTTTTTTTGGTAATATTGATTCAAAAATTTCCTCATACATATGGCAGAATAAAAATCCTAGACTAGGTAAAAGACACTTACAGAAGCCCAAAAAGGAGGGCGGCTTAGCATTGCCAAACTTTAGATTCTACTATTGGGCAATTAATATTCATTATTTAAAATTTTGGACATGGAATTTGGACACAGTTTCAAGTCCACAATGGGTCCATCCTGAATGTAATTCTGTTTCAGGGTTTTCATTGGGTTCTATTCTAGGGACCCCGCTTCATTTTGATTTTTCGAAACTGGACAAACAAATGGATAACCCAATAGTTAAATATACTCTTCAAATATGGTTTCAGTTTTGAAAATTTTTTGGATTGATTCAATTTATTTTCGCAAGCCCGATTGTATCCAACTTTCTTTTTCATCCATCTTTTTTGGATCAAGCCTATCTGGTCTGCAAAACAAAAGGAATAATACAGTTTTTTGATTTATTTTAGATAATTGTTTTATGTCTTTTGAACAATTATCTAATAAATATAATTTACCTAGATCCCATTTTTTTAGATATTTACAGATTAGAAACTTTTTGAATACCGTTCTTACTACCTTTCCGATTTTATATTCTACTGATATAATGGAAAATGTTTGCATTTAAATCTCTTTCAGAAAGGTTCAATAGCAATTATTTATAATATGATAATGAAAATAAATCCAGATGTCTTGAATACAATTAAGAATGATTGGGAAAGAGAACTTAAGCTTACCTTACCTACTGAGAAATGGCAAAAAATTTTCCAACTAGTTAACTCTTCCTCTATATATGCTAAACATGCGTTGATACAGTTTAAAGTTGTACACAGGGCTTATATGTCTAAGGATAAATTAGCTCGTTATTACTCTCATATAAACCCTGTATGTGATAGATGTCATTCTGAGATAGCTTCATTAACTCATATGTTTTGGTCTTGCCCTTTATTGAAAAAATATTGGGATGATATCTTGATATTATTTCAACTGTCTTGAATATTGATTTACAACCTCATCCCAGTACTGCCATCTTTGGTTTACCAATGATAGAAAAACGTCATTTGATCTCTTCAGCTTGTCAGATGATTGCTTTTGTTACTCTAATGGCTAGAAGATCTATACTATTGAATTGGAAAGAGATTAATCCTCCTACTACATTTCATTGGTTTTCTCAAAATATGTCTTGTTTAAATCTAGAAAAAAAAAATAGAAGTGTCATTTATGACCCATCTATTAAATTTGATGAGACTTGGAGACCATTTATTAAATATTTCCACATGATGTAATTTGACCCTTTGCAAATCTATTTTGTGATTTCAATATATGGGGAGAGGAGTGGAAGTAGCGACACTATTGGTTTTATCTGAGGTATCATAATAGCCCTTTCTTTTTCTTTTTCTGTTCCTTAGTTTTCTTTTAGTTTGGGTAGATTATTTTTTTTCTAATGGGATATATATATCTTTTTCTCTTTTTATGCTATTTTTGTATTCTTATGTATAATTTTTATATATTCTATTGCTAATTTGTGGGATTTTGGGAAGTTTATTAACTATGTGTTACTTGACTGTACACTTGTATAAAATAATAATTATTAATTAATATGATCCCAATCGCTCTGTACTCATTTTTTGTAATGTGTATGATGTTGAAATTAATAAAAAGATTGAAAAAGAAAGAATTCCTGGAAGCAATTCGGAAGGCACAAGATATATACATTCCAAAAAGGAAGAAGTATTCCAAAGGCAAGATTACATACTATGACTAACAATTTACTGGCATATTTACAGTATTGGCTGATTGGTATGAAGCAGCGAGTGGGAATAAAAAGATCCATTTCTGGTTGGCTGCCAGTGACTAGTGGTGTTCCTCAGGGGGTCGGTGTTGGGACCACTTCTTTTTATACAGTATAAATGATTTAGATGATGGAATAGATTACCTTGTTGCCAGGATACGAAGGCTGGTGGAGAGGCAGATAGTGTTGGGGAATCAGGTAGGCTGCAGAAGGACTTAGACAGATTAGGAGAATGGGCAAGAAAGTGGCAAATGAAATACAATGTTGGAAAACACATGGTCATGCACTTTGGTATGTGGCAGTCCGTCGGTTTGGAAGAGGACACACTGTTGTGCAGTTCATCTGTGGACCCGGAGGTGGCTCTGCAGTCCCAGACAGGAAGCGCAGAGTCCAGCACAATGGGGGCACTGGAAGTACGTGGTTGTAATAATTGTGGCTGCTGTTGTGACGCTGCTCATGGTTTTCCATCAGTTTTTAGCAGCGCCTGTCTTCAAAACTGGTGTCGGCTTCATAGCACAGGGCTCGCCAGCGGGTTCTGTCAGCAGCCGCAGATTCTAGTTCCCTTGGCTGGATGTCACAGTAGCGTAGGGTTTCCTTCACAGCGTCTTTGTAACGCTTGCATGGTCGACCTTGAGGTCTCTTTCCGGTCTCCAATTCACCATAGAGCAGCTGGCGAGGCATGTAGTGGTCGTCCATTCTGGTCGTGTCCCACCCACCACATCTGGGCTCTGATGATCAGGGACTCAATGCTGGGGGACTCCGCGCGATCCAAGACCTCCAGGTTGGAGACACGGTCTTGCCAAGGATGGAGCGGAGGGAGCGCATGTGAAATTTCTCCTGTTGTTTGATGTGTCGTCGGTACAGAGTCCAGGTCTCACATCCATATAGGAGAGAAGAGATGACCACAGCTCTATAGACTTTCAGCTTTGTGGCGATGCGGACATTGTGTTGATTGAGCACTCTGGTACGCAGCCTCCCCAGTGCCTGGCTGGCCTTGCTGATCCTGGCGTCAATTTCTTTGTCCAAAGACCCGTCACTCGAGATGATGCTTCCCAAGTATTTGAAGCTGTTTACATTTGTCAGCTGGGTGTCGCCAACAGTGATTTTTGGTTTTATGCGGTTGGTGTTTGGCATGGGCTGGTGAAGTACTCTAGTCTTGTTCCAGCTATAGTCAGGCCAAAGAACATAGCAGCATCTGAGAATTTGTTCAGCACCAACTGTAGATCACTGTCTTTGTGCGCCAGGAGTGCACAGTCATCAGCAAAGAGGGTTTCTTGAATGACTATATGGAGCCACCTCGTCCGTGAGTTCAAGCAGCGAAGGTCAAAGAAAGAGCCGTCCAATCGGTACCTGATGTACACTCCCTCCCTCAGACCTTGGACAGCACATGACAACGTGCTAGTGAAGAACAGACTGAATAGGACTGGGGCTAGTACACAGCCCTGTTTCACCCCATTGGAAATGGCAAATGTAGCTGATGTATCACCACTGCAAAGGACCTGTCCTGTCATTCCGTCGTGGAGCAACTGAATCATCTTCACGAATTTCCTCGGGCATCCGTAGTGAGATACCCCTGTAGTTTCTGCAGTCTAATTTGCTTCCCTTGTTTTTATAGAAAGCCACGATGAGGGCATCGCGGAAGTCATCAGGCATCTCCTCTGTGATCCAGATGTCTTCCAGGATGTCTTGGAATGCCTGTAAGGTGTTTGGGCCTAATGCTTTGTAGATCTCGGCAGGAATGCCATCCTGCCTTGT